>NW_008590554.1:0-24572 GCF_000691845.1 Merops nubicus | reverse complement strand
GCCGCGGCTGGGGGTGCAGCCCGGGGGATGTCCTGCCGGGGGACGCCTGCCGGGACACTGACGGCCCTTGCCAGGCGTGGGCTGCGACACACTTGGGGTGTCCTCCCGTGTCAGCCCCAGGCACCGTCCCAGTCCTACGGCTCAACATAGAGCATCTGCAATCAAGTTGATTATCTACAATTAACTTGAGTGATCTGCATTTACTTTTTATTTTTAGGAGAAAGACAATGTGAGGGTTTAATAAAAAGTATTAAAAAGATACGATACTGCGTTGGCAATTATCACTGTAGTTAGAAGGGAAAAAATAGTGACCAGCACTGAACAATTCACAGTGCACTATTTTAATTTTGCTACACGGAGTCCTTAAGAGTCTCATCCTGCAAAGCCGAGTGACTCTGGTGAAGTGCTGTTGCTCCTCATCTCCCATGGACATAAATAACATGAAAATATTTAGCATTTTGGGAAGTATTTTCTCTGTATATGACTACTTTTCAGGGATTTTCCACTCTTGGCTTGTCTTGTTCTCTGTTAATAGAGAACAGGCTAGATCTAAAAAAAAGACATCAATGCCTAAAAGCCAGGCTCTGCCATGGCTGTGTTTGGGGGCTCTAGTCCCTAGAGAAAGGCCAGTCCAGGACACTGGGACTCAGAGCCAGGCCAGGGTTTGAGCTCCTCCAAATGGGACCTGGAGGAGCAGCCATGCTGGGCGGGTCACCTCCAATGCTGCTGCACACAGCTGGTCAGCAAGAAAATGCTGAAGATGGTGATGAACCTTAAAACCTTCCACAGGCAAATGGGAAAGGCTCAGATGCTCAGATCTTTCAAAAAAAATGTGCTGGTACCATTTCTTTCACCAATTGAGTGAGGGTCACTGTCTTAAAAAAAGTACTAAAGAGCAGAGGTGATGTCTTTTCCTTTTTACAACAGCCAGATGGTTTCTTGGGAAGAAGACTCAGGGGTGTTTGCCTACTCTGCCTGAGGGGTTTTAAATGCACCTTTCTTACCTTCTGAGGAAATATGATCATGGACAGTCTCTAAAAATATTCTGGAAAAAGGGAGGAGGAGGCTCTCAGCTTTCCTTTGAAGTTTTGCCTTCACGTATACATTTGTTCTGTATCTGTGAGGCCAGTGACAAAATAGGAACAGGAGCACACTTCTGGAACCAAGAGGTTGTGTCAAGAGGTGAAGAATAAGGACCTCAAATGCTTCTAGCAGAGGACTGTATTGAAATGGGTTGCTATTTGGTGCTTTAATCACTACCCACCAATATGAAGGAAATGGTGTCTGGTTACACTCTAGCTCTATTTTAGAAGAACGTGAAAGATGCAGTTACATTTTGTTGGTTACCAAATCCTGCAGGTGGGTTTCCACTGGGGAAGCTGGTTAGAGCTCTATGCCTGTGATGGGGAAATGGTTTCTGGCTCTCAACTACACCTAGCCTAAACAGGTGCCCTGTTGCCCACTTGTAAAGTGATGCATCTCTGGACATGTCCAGAGACGCAGGTCTAAGTAAGTGGGAAATTAATAAGTGGAGAAAAAGACCTTTTCTAGGTTATATACCAATCAAATATATGATTTTGGACTTGCAGTCCTATCTTCTGTCTAAGTTGCTCCATAGTGGTTAAACGTGTACTGGATCTGATCCTGAATATTTGCTGCTTTGCTTTCTTAGAAATCATTCAGTGCTAAGCAAATATATGATTATGCCCTTATTTGTCTGTAGCTGATAACCTGATTACAAAATGAACATTATTGTTTTATTTATATTGTCAAGATCTGAGGAAATAATATACAAGTTTGTCTTTAGCTAGAGCACCTACTCCATAAACTGCTAACTCTAAGAAGTAGATTATGAAGTGTTTTTTTCTGTTTTGTCCTCAGGGTCTCAGCAGTGATTATTGTCTCATGAGTTTCTGACCTGAGCACTACAGATGTCCTTTAGACACCTGTCAAAACCTGCCAGATTCCTCTTTTGGATATAAAGCTTTTAGCTTATACTTCCCAGTCTTGGTTGGTTCATAGATTGCTTTTTTCCACGAAGACTTATTAGTAACTAGATCTGTTGAAGACACTGCTGCAATGATAGAAGCCCACAAGAATATTAACAGCACCAAACCCACTGAGCTCCTGAGCTGCGGAATAGGTCATTCAGATGAGTGTATCACGGCAGAGAGCACATTCTTCTGAAGCTCATTACCACAGCCTTGCTTTAGCCCTTGCACAGTGCTGCTCTATCCTGGCTCCAAGCCATAGAAATATGCTTCTTTCACCACAGTCACAATGCACTGCCTTTTCTTTCTGCTTTAAACTTTGTCTTTTGGCTTTCACCCTGCCTCCTTCCCTGATGAAGTAACGTACCTGTTCGGGAGTCCACAGAGAAGTATGGTTGTCCCTGGAGAATACTGTACACTACTCTTGCACTGTTGCCATAGGTTGGATCATCAGCATCTGTCGCTGTCACCTGGATTACAGACGTGCCTGACAAAAAACCCACCAGGTAAGACCTTATGGGATAAAGAGCTGGCATGAAACATACACAAGTCAAAGCAAATGGAAATGCCTAACAAGAGCTTTCCCACGTCCAACTTATTGATTTGAATTTTGGACCACAGTTACAGGACTGCTGGTCTAACAGTATTTTTCTACAGTTTGCAGAGAACGGGCAGTTATATACTGCTTGCTTCTTTCCTCCCCCCCTTTTTTTTTTTCATTTTAAGTGTTATTTGTAGGCAGTTCAAATAATATCTATAGCTACACTGCCGTAAATAATGAACTGCTGTAGGGGTCCCCTGGATGCTGTATGTTGACTAAGGGATCGAAGTTGTACACAAACAGTGAGTGCAAGGGGAGGTATCTCTGAGATAATCTCTCTGTGGGACTGCAGTTTACATTGCATGGCCTACAGGTTATACCCTGCTGAAGTGCCCTTTGCAACCCTCACAGACATGTATATATTTCTTTTCTTCAATTGGTTTTCAAGGTCTGCTTTCTCTAAAACTAATGGTGGCTTGCAGGTGATGTAATTTATCAAGAACAAGGAGAAGATAAGGCATAACTATTTGAAATATATGTGTTTTGACTCCTTAAAATGTCAGACAATGCCTTTATGAATGTATCTAGCCTTCTATGAAATGTTTTGAGTTAGAAACAAATCCAGTGTTACTAGATATGGACTGGAAAACAAATCTGAATTCAAGCTGCCATTACCATTAAGAAACATTATTTCTGAATAGAACTTTTATATTTGACGTTTTTCTCTAGTTTTATGTCAACATAATATTGAATAATGAGAAGCTGAAGCATATCTGTAACTTCAGGTCATGAGATTTATATGGTATTATTGTCTCCATAGTGACATCACAGAGCCAAAAAGGAGTAAGGGAATCCAAAAGAAATAAAAAAGTCCAGGAAAACAGTATTTTATATGACTATTGGATTTGCTATATGGAAATTATTTCTCTTGACTTGCGTTTGTAGGAATGCTCCTGTTTGTCTTCTGCATTGCCATAATAGGGCTGTCTTTGATGTGATCCTGTTCTCTAAAAGTAGAGAGCAAATAGCACCAGAGTCTTGGGAAACACTGAACTATGTTTATTGCAGTCTTACTCAGATAAGAAGGACCAAAGCTGCTAATAATTGTTGCTACATCTCCATGATGTCAAGGGCTCCTGGACAGTGTTTCATCTCTCAGTATGAGCTAGAATAGGTTTCTAAAATTGTGTTATTTTCTGGATGGTAATGGCCGTCTAGAGGTCATTACTATTGTTACCATCTGATGGCAGGAGAGAAGGGGGACTATGTTGCTGCAAGTTTGAGGATGGCATGTTCAAATGACATCTTTTTCAGCCCTCCTGCCTCCCTTGGCATGTTTTCTTTCAGAAGGGTCCAGCTGATGGTGGTGTAAAGCCAGCTATCCCTCCTCTGCAGCAGTCAGGCACCCCAGTGGAAGCTCTCCTGTCCTGCAGCTCCTGTGTTGAGTCCATGCAGTCAGGCAACTTATGTTTTAGTGACTATCATCTGATTTATTTATAGGGGGGAAGAAACTCCACAAAATCTGCCTTACCCACAGGCGACATTTCTGGAACAGAGGCGACGTAAGGCCCATCCAGAAACTTGGGTTCGTTGTCATTGATGTCTTGGATCTTGATGATGAACTCTGACTCGGGTTCCATGGGCCGGCCCGTTCGCCTGTCCAGGGCCTGTGCCCTGAGGGTGTACTGGGACCTCTCTTCCCTGTCCAGGCGCTGAATGGCATGAATGTCCCCTGTCGTGTCATCAATTGTGAACACCATGCCAGCTCCCTCTCCTGAGAGGATGTATTTGATTGAGCCATCTCCCCTATCCATGTCAGAGTGGAGCTGTGGAAAGGAACGGGATTCAATTAGACCACGAGCTGGGCAGGCAGATGCTGAGAAAAACTAAGCACGTGAGCATCCTGAGCATTTTGATCTCACTGCTGGGATGCACAAGCTGATTTTAATGAACTTGTTTTGCTGAAAGAGCAAATAGTAAAGTCTGCATCACATGGTTGCAATTAAAAACCCTCTCCTGTCTTCCCATTCCTGCACCTGCATCTGTGCCAGAAGAAAAGGCAGAGACACCCAAACAATAACAGACTCTGTGCCTTTTTGAAACCTCACTCCAGGCAATAGCTATCTTTTGCCTAGTTGCAATGGCTGTTGAGAAGGACTCACTGCCAGGCTTGGGATAAGGTGAGGTCAGCAAAGCTGTGGACTGTGTTTGATTACATGGCTTAAGAGGAGTCTGATGTTCCATAAAGTTGGGACAAATAAGGCAAATATGTTTGGTTGTTTTTTTTTTTTTTTTTTCCTTACATCTTCAGGAAAGAATTAATGTTGAATAGTAGGTAAGGTAAGCAGTGAGGAACATTTGACTGTCAAATGCCAGGCTACAGTGATGAGAGGCATCCCAGATTTTCTAAGGCATTACCAAATGGATTTATTGCATGACTACTAATTAGTTCTGAGCAGCCACAGATAGCTGTGAATGAAACAGAACAGAAGAAAAGTAAATGCAGTGCTAATTATCATCTAAAACAGGGAAGCAAATCATCCTGGGGACTATAATTCTGTTAAACACCTGGATCCCATGAAATACTGGAACGACTATCAAAAGACAGACAAATCACTTAATTTCACTCACACTATGAAGATGCTTAACAGTGTGCTCATAATTCTATGCTTTTGAGGAGTAGAGCATAAAGACCAATGCCCAGATATGGTATTGGTTCAGTCCCAAAAGACAAGAAGGCAGTAGATTTGAGATGAAGTAATCAAAATGGAATTTTCAAGAATAGTTCAGGTGTGAGTACCATTTTCCAGTGTGATTAGCACTTTTAAGAGAGGAATAAAGATTAGATAAATAATAAAAATTAAGTGGTCAAACTGGGCTGGATTCAGTTAAGCACATTTTAAAATGCATATAGGAGCTAATTATCTCAAGAAATATGGGCAGAATTAAGTGTGTGTTTAATGATGTGGTGGTGAGTTCAAAGGACATATGGGAATAATAGTGGAGGATGGAGCCAAACATAGGTAAATATTTGTACTGGAGAGAGGAATCTTGGAATAATAAACTGAATATATGGACAGAGGATTGGTAGGATTTGAAGAAAGAATGCAAGTAGAAATGGATAATTTGTGTGGAAAGGTAGAAGCCAAACTTGATGCATTTGATTACAGGCTATTCTCTCAAGAAAAGAAGTCGTCTCATCTCTGTGCTATTTAAAAACACACTGAAAACTATACAATAACTTATCACATAGGAAAATGTTTTGTAGGGATGTAGACCAATTAGCTTATCTGATCTCAGCATTTCTAATGCCAGTGGAGCAGCTATTCAGCTGTTTTAGGGAACACAGTCCCATTGATTGGGCAGCTGAAAGATCATTTTCCCCGGTGAATGGTCTGGTTGGAAGATGGTAATTCTCTGGAGGTTGTTTTCCTTACTAAGCCTCTCATGCAAAACTTAGGCCTGTTAGGGATCTTTGTGGTTTTCTGTGGCACATCCCACCCTGCAGACATGATGATATGTAAGTGTCTATCTTGGCTATATCTTGGGCATTTGTTTTAGTGCAACTGTGCACCAGTGAAAGAATGCAGCTGTTGAGACAGATACAGATGTTAGACCTGACTGGGGAATAAGAGTCAGGCCTGATGGAAGAAAATCTGTTTCGGAACATCGACATCAATTTATCATTGAATAAGAAAACAGAAAGAAAATCAAGAAGGAAGGCAAAGAAAAGGCAAAGAAGAATAAGAAAGAAAAAAAAAGAGACAGAAAAAATAAAAAAAGGAAAAAAGAAAAGAAAAAAGGACAGAAAGAAAAGAAAAAAAGGAAAAGGAAAAGGAAAAGGAAAGGAAAAAAGGAAAAGGATAAAAGAAGAAAAAGAAAGAAAGAAAGAATACCTCTTTTAAAATAGCAGAAGTTGTCTGGGAATGTTCAGAAGACTTAGAAGATACTGAATCAAACTCATGGGTTAAATTACACCTTCTGTCCAAAGCCCTATCTAAACTGAATGCAGTTGTGTAGAGAGTAAACAAAGAATGACCATGGCACGCTAATAAGAATTTGGGAGTACAAGAGGATCTGTGTTTGGTTTGTTAAAAACATTGGGTCTCAATCAAGGCTAGGCAGTAAGAAATGCCAGAAGCACTTCTGCAGCTTCTTATACAACCTGCTCTTTCTAGACAAAGCCAAAAAAAGCACAGGAGACATAATACTGTCAGACTACAATAAATCTGAAAGAATTTGGTGTCCGAAAGGACTGAAGCTTACACCATTGCTCACTCCAAATACAATATCAAGAGGCTGCAGTTTGGGGTGTGTGTAGAACTCACTGCTGGAAAAGTAATCTAGTTTTAAAGTTGCCTCATTTTTATGGTGGTGCAGTAAATTGTGCTGCCATGTGGCTGACACTGGAGGAATTAAGTTGTACTTTCTCTTCGATATTAAGGAATGGACTATGGGAGAACTAAAGCAAATACGTCCTAAAGAATTTTTAACTCTGTCAACTTGGATTGCTTCTTTTGATGAGAATAGTACACAAGATTAAGGAGGCTACGTCTGCATTTGAACGACATATTGCCCCACAAAGGGCATGTGGAAGAGTGGTGCTGCTGAGGGCAGCTCAGGGGAGGACTCACAGAACTCTGCTAATTGGGCTGTGACTCCATCCCTGATGTGCACTCCCTTCCCTACCTCCATGGACGTAGCACCTACAAGGGCTCTTTCTGAGGATGTGGGAGTGAGTTTTGTTGATCTTCAGTGATAGCCTGTAGAGAGGCTGTATTTTACTAATTCATTCAGCTGCTGTGGTTCAAATGCTTCTTTCCTTTGAAACAAGGTTAGGGAGTCTCTGATATGGTGAAGTGGTGAAGTCTGTCCTCCGTTCAACTGCTGACACAGTTTAGGCTACTGGATGAATGTGGAAATACCTGCTGTAGCAAATGTGGGAGCTTTGGTTTCCCTAGTTCATCTTATTAGCAAAAAGTGGCTACCTCTAGGAAAGTTGAAGCCTTGTATTTGTATGTGACAGGACCAGGAACCCTCTGAAGCTAAAATACTTTTAATAAGGATCTTGAGCACTGGAGGAAACAAAGTACTTCACCTCACACACCTCACGAAGTTTCATTTCCCTGTCCAGAAGGTATTTTGCACCTTCCCTTACAGTTACATAGGAAAGTACATTTCTCATAATAACCCTGAAAATCATGTTAGGCAAAGCTGGACCTATGTTTCAAGTCAAAGTGCTTTTTGCCTTGCTCCAGCCATATATAGCTAGCCAGAAACAGCTGTACAAGAGCACTGGAAGAGCTCCTCTCTTATGGGGAGCATTTGGAGTATGGAGTAAATACAACTGGATCTATGCTTTGTGCTCTTTCTCCTTCTGACATGGGAGGGAGTAGATGGATTAACCCAAGACCTGGCTAGCAGGGTGCTTCAGGGTGTTTTGAGTGGTATCAGTTAGAAGAGGCTCTGCCTGGCCAGGCATGGGCTGCCTAGAGGGCTGGTGCTAGCAGCGAGCAGTAGGCTGGGAGTCCTGCACCTCCCCCTGCTCTGCACAAAGCCCTTCTAGAGCTATTTCTGAGTCAGCCTGGGGTGACTTGGGCTGAAAAATTTTTGGCCTGCCAGAACAATTAATTCAGCCCACAGTCTATTCCCTACTGACCCCTTCCTAAGGATCCCTTAGAAATAAGCAGCATGAATGCTGGAGGGACGACTAGTTGTGGTGGGCTGCAAGTTCTTCTGAGAGTCTGTGCCCCTGGCTGTGTGAGACAAGGTGAAGCCTTTCCCTCACAGCAGCCCCCACTGCACTCATCTCACTGCTTGGCTGGCTGTTGTGCACCTAGTTCAGGGATGGGAGAAAATGAAATGTTTGACCCATAGAGGCCCATTTTAGCAGCAGAGTTCCCTGGTGTCTGCTCTACATGGAGCAGTGAGAGTTCTGAGGCCTTCAGAGATATTCAGTCACGTCAGCTCAGCAGAGAGTGGAGTTAATTTGCCCTCTTAACCGTGGGAGCTAATAAGGCCTTGTGGACCCACCCCTGTGCTAACAGCTCTCTTGGAGAAAGCTCATTCATGGCAGCGTGGGCCTTTGTGTGGTGGACACAGACCATGAAGAGCCGTCTCTGCTTCCCCTCGTTCAGCAGAGCTGAGCAGCAGTGTGCTCAAGAGCACTGCTGACTGTGCCAGTTTTTTGTACTCACAATGACATCATAAAGTCTAAACCAAAGCTGAGTCAGTTTCTTCCAGTACTTGTTTTAGCTAAAATTCAGCTCAGAGTGGAAGTCTGAAGTTGTTTCAGATGAAACAATGTGAAATAATATGTCTGGCCCTTGTTCCAAAGCTGGGAATTGCATGAAAACAAATATTAATTTCTTTAATCAATAGAGATATCAAGAGTTGAAAAGCTAGGTGCAGAGATGAATGAAGACTAATGAGGTCTCATTTGGCAGCAATCAGTAGTAATGCCATTGCTGTGGGTGGAAGGAGGGCACATCTTGCTGTCATTCACAGAGCAGTAAATGAGGAGGAAGTCTTTTGAAGCCCCTGGATTCATTCTGATTTATATTGATGTGACTGAGGGCACAGTTTAGCTCTGCGGGGTATAGAATGATAAATACAAGTCCCAAATGGGCTGTTGGATATGCGATCCTTTTTTATTTCTTTTATTTTTTTCTGGAGTTGGGTAGCTTGGAAGGAAAGAAGGAGCCTGGATCATGTGAAAATAAGTAATAATAGGAATTGTTTTCTGTTGTACTTTCTTAGGTTTTAATTTTTCTTATGTGCCTATATGTAGTCTGCAGTCGTCGTAGCATTATCTGATATTCTGGGCACATTTGAACACTTAAACATACTAACTTTCCCCCTCTACACTTTTTCCAGATTTGTCACCTTGGTGTACACTAGAAGCAAACTTGGTGCTGACCATAACCCTTTGAATGACAGGGTCAGTACTTTAAACAGCAGCCTTCATAGTTGGATTTTATGAGCTGTCCCTCTGTCCTTTTGGATCTGGAGCAACTTTTCTGTAGTCCATAGAATTAGCCTGCAGTAAAACTGTGATAAGCAAGAAGATACTTTGATCCTAGAGATCTGCAGAAGATAAAAATTGAAATGTCAGTTTTCAAGAGAAACTGACTATTTAATTTGATTGTGAATTTCAGCTTCCAGCTGACTTGATCACAGACTGAAGCATGATTACAAACTCTTCCTTTCTTTCCAAATCCTCATGTGTCAATATAATCTTGCTTTGTCTTGACATTGTAGGCCCTGGAAAGACCATTGCAGATTTTCTAATAGTACCTCAATTACAGATGATGATTGATGTAGCAGATCTCTTTGAAATAGGCAAATATATTAATGTGGATAAATTCACGGCCAGAAAGAAGGTAAAGGCACTTAGGAAAACTTCCCATATTTTACCATAGTCCACAGATACACAGATGTATATACTCTGCCAGATGCCCTCCAGGTGTGGGTCTTACCTTCCCAACGTAGAGAGGGTCAGTTCCTGTGTACTCCTCCAGAACAAAGAACTGGTTCCACACCCAGCTCCGCTTCATACG
The DNA here is from genome assembly GCF_000691845.1 of Merops nubicus. Classification (NCBI taxonomy): domain Eukaryota; kingdom Metazoa; phylum Chordata; class Aves; order Coraciiformes; family Meropidae; genus Merops; species Merops nubicus. The sequence goes on along the minus strand of NW_008590554.1, from coordinate 14,481 downwards.
CTGGTGCAGCTTGTCTGACAGGTTGTCTTCTTGCCCTTCGGTGAGGGGTCTGGCACTTCCTGACGGCACAGTTGTAGTAAGGTCCATCAGTCCCCAAATATACAAGGAGATGCCAAGTGCAAACAAGTTCTTTGCATTGCTCATTCTACCAGAAGTCCACATCCGTATACTAGGGCTGACTTAAAAGTCAAAACACGGTATCTTAGGTCCCTTGAGAAGAAAGGAGATCTTGTGTGTAGTCCTGTGAAATGTCCCAAGAGAGATCCTGGTTCTGAGAAGACAATCTCCTGTAAAGTTAAAGGAAAATGATAGGAGGATGTTTTATTTTATTTCCAAGGTAAAAGAGTTTCCCCAATAGGCAAATATGCTATAAAATATTTAATCTTCTGCATAAAAATATAATATCAGGATGCACACCTTCTGAAACTAGGAATACTGTTACCATGTAAGCTGCTTTGGATACAGGGATCATCAGAGCTTTGTCAGTGAGAGTTCTCTACTTTACTGACTTAGCTGCAGTGTTGCTTTATGGTATTGATTAAGTGCATACTCTTCACAAGTATTTATGACCAGGAAACCTTAGAGAGTATTTAAAAACGATTCACTCTGGAAAACTATAATAGCTGGTGGACACTTTATGGCACCATCTTTTTACTTCTGTTCAGAAATGCTGTCATTGTCATTACACACACGTACACACACACATCTACACAAATACAGACAGTATTGCTATATTGCAAACCTTAAATATACTTTCTAGCAGCTCCAAGTTATTTCTAATTTTAATTATTCTTTCAACCTCCTCATTGCTTAAATTCATGTTTCACACTTTGCTGCCTCCCCTCTGAGGAGCTGACTGCTGCTACAGATGCAACATTTCTAGAATTTGAATGGTCAGTTAATAATTTTATAACCCACAAACTGTTTCACAGTACTGATGGTCACATGCTATTGTGTGATATGTCCAAGCAAGTCAATCTAACACATTTTTTCCTCCACAAGCCTGAAAGACCCATTTAGGCAGAGGAGTGCTGACCTCTATCAGAGGACACTTTCTGATCAATCTGGGATGTTGTTGTGAAGTCAGTTTAGCTGGTGACCTCACTCCAGGCTATAGATTGTGGCAAACCTTTCCTTCATCATTTGGCTGAATTTGATGATGTGCTGCCACACTCAAGTTACTCTGCTGAAACACTCCATACATCCTCTGTGGGCCTAGTATTTTTGCTGTTCTTTTTAGGAACCCTTATTTCTCTTTTCAGGACAAACAGACTCATTAGGAAAGGGTTATAGGGCTCTTGAGGCTTAAGCAAGTAGTTCACACTTCATTTAATGCTATTCTATATGCAAGTCTTAAGGTTTAATTAATTGTTTTATCCTGTGGAAAGAAAATGTGGCAGGAGGTGTCTGTCAATATTTCTAATTGAAATTCTTGAAAGATTTCAAAATCATAAAAAATATTTTAGAGTTGCATGATAATATTTTGAAGCAGAGACTGAGACAATGCAATGTTTTCAGCAGAGAAGAAGAAAGTGTTTGAAAATTCCCCGCCATCCAAGGTGGTATTACTGAAGGACTGGACACACTTAGAAAACTACTGAAGCAAAAATTCACAGTTTAATATAAAAGTTGGCTGAAATCTGAAGCAGGCAGCTTAAATCTGGACTAGACATCCACAGATGAAGTAGAGACAAAATAACTCTTAGACTAATTTCTACACAAAATACTGTTTCCAAGTATAAAGTCCAGAAGGAATATGACTACACCGTGCTGTTAGTCTGCACAGTTGTTAAGTGTAGAAAACAACTAACAGGTCCTTTATCTGGAAAGTTTACAGCTTAGGGCTCAACAGATACAACAAAGGAAGGACAAACTGTAAGCACAGAACATGGTAAATCTCTTCTAAGCAGAGCAATGCACAGAACTGCTGGTTGTTTAGACATTGGCTACATAATGTGCTAGGGCTTATTACCTGCAGAGCCAAAGAGTGGGGATTTGTCTAAGCAGTACAAGCCCAGGAGGACACAGTAATCTCTGTGTGTCTGCCACTTCGTGAAGAAGCTGTCAGCTGCTTGTGAGAGGTGAGGACAGAGCTCAGGTTGCTGGACACCCACAGTCAAGGAAGTCCAAGAGCTGTGTGTGCAGCGCTTGCCTCTCTCCATCTTGTGAGTCCATAGCTCCCAACAGCCAATGCACATTTACACTGGAGTAAGGAGGCTGAAGTCCTTTTCACATAACAGGTACATCCAACCAACTTGCTCCTGGCATGTCTTTCTTGACAAGTTTTTCTCAGCAGAGCTAGGGGGATGTTACTGACAACTTATGTTTTACTAGCAAGTAAGTGTGTGAGGGAACTCAGCACTGCTTGTGCTGTGCAACAGGAAGGAAAAGTGGAGGCAGACTATGATCCAGTGGCTAAGACCTGCCTGGAGTTTTTACTTTGAGAAATTCCACCTACTGTACAAGTGAGTTGCATTTTTGCTCAAGTGACAAAAGAGGTGATTCAACATGAGGGACCAATTCCTGTGGCAACGAGAATTTGGTTTGTAGGTGAACTCCCAAATCACAAATCCTAAACTAATGGTGCCAGATGTTTCCTGAAACTAAGTTCAGTCAAGAAGGATCAACAGTGCTCAGGCAAGATAGCATCAAGACATAGTTAAATGAACTTGCAGAGTTACCAATATACCTGTAACAAGGCAAAAATAATAGCAAAAAATCTAGTCATCAGGATGCTCTTTCTGCACACACGCATTCTATCAGCAAAAAGCAAAGTAAGCAGAAGTAGTGAAGTAAAAATCAAGAGCAGTGACAGAAATTTTTAAGGCTCCCTGTGATAACAGCTTTAGTTACTTGACTGTCAGTTGGCATCACAGTGCAGTTCCATGAGGAACAGTTCTTGAAAACAGTATGCAGCTCAGTGACACCCAGGAGCAACATTCCTAAAAGCATTTCCTATTCCCAATGCAATCTTATTCTGGAGTGTGGCAGCTATCAGAGAACTTGCTATTAAGTAATGTAAAGTCTTGTAAAAAGATGTTCCTACCATGAGTACCAGTAATTTCTCTATTTAATGCCAGTCCACAGGGACATGGTCATGTATTTTTGTAGTAATGGAAGAAAGCACTAGCGTCGAGGTGGCACAGAACTTATTTTGTTAATAGCAGAGTTTCTGGTGTCGCATGTCTTTCCAAAACTGTGAGCAAGCAGGCTCAAACTTACCACATTTTGCTTCTCACCTAAAGCAAAATTCCTGGTATTACAGTGTTTAATCAAAAATGGTTTCTCTGAGGCAGAAGGAGAAAAAGATTTTTTTTTTTTTTGTTTGTATGTGTGTCAGATCCTCAACTGGTATTAAAAAAATGCAAAAAAGACCTTTGTTAACTTCTGGCCTGACATGCTCTTGATCTCTCTGAGGCTCTTCTCCTTCAGCTTCAACAACCCCAGGTGTGTACTATTGGCCTCTGGATCTGCAAGACCTATGGGTCAAGCAAAGTATTTCTCAGCTGTGTAAAAGGCACTCACATACATCTAGAGCTTGAATTGTGTGGTGGCAGAAGTGCCAGCTGAGCTACAGCTAAGGTCATGGGCGAATGAGTCTTTCAGAGAACTTGTGCAGATGGCTTCTTCACCAGCTGAGTGTGATGGATGAGTATGGGGTCACTTAGACTGTAGACATGACAGTTGTTTAGGATGACAGCCATATGCTTTGAGTGTGCTAACATGGTAGGCTCTCTAGCCTTAAGCAGACCTCAGTGGCTTTTGCTGCAGATGGATGATGCAGGCTTTGAGCCAGGGTCTGTTCTTCTGACTCAGGCTGCACAGTTCCTTGCAGGGAGATCAGGGAGATCAGTCACAGAGGAAGGTGCTTGTTGGCATGGCTGAGTGAGGCAGAACTAAACAAGTTGTTTCTTGGAGCCCTTCAAAACAAGTTCTTAGGGACATCTGCAAAGATGGAATTGATGATCCTCTGCTTATCATATGAAATCCATTATGGAAAAGAGTTTCATGGCTCAGCATAGGGATGTGCAAAGGATTTGAAGCCAGCAACGGCTTGGAAATCTTGTTTTCCTTGCTTACACAAAAAAATTACTGAGCCAAGGAAGACAACATGACCAAAATTTGTGGGATTTCTGCAGAGAGTGTATTTTTTCCTTTTTTTTTTTTTTGTTTCAGGAACAATTTAAATGTTTCAGAACCCAGTTCACCACCCACAGTACAGTTTTAGCTGCATCTGTGTTGTTTAGATCCCTAACCCAAAGTGAATGCCTTTCTTGCCCCTCCTTTTGTAACCAATATTTGATTATCAGCTCAGTTGTTCAGGTTTCTTCCTCTGTTCTTGCCTTGTACTGCTGAAAAAACTTTTTCTTGTCATACAACAGTTTTCTTGACAGCCAGCATGCTGGAGGGAAGGGATGAAATCCAGAGGGACTTTCATAGGCTTGAGAAGGGGTCCATGTGAACCCCATGCAGTTCAACAAGGCCAAGTGCAAGACCTTGCACCTGGGCTGGGGTAATCCCAAGCACAAATACAGGCTGGGTGGAGTATGGGTTGAGAGTAGTCCTGAGGAGAAACACTTGAGGGTGCTGGCTGATGAAAAGCTCACCAAGAGCCAACAATGTATGAATGCAGCCCAGAAAGCCAGCTGTATCCTGGGCTACATCAAAACAAGTGTGGCCAGCAGGTCAAGGAAGGTGACTCTTCCCCTCTATTCCAGTCTCGTGAGAGCCTGCCCAGAGTACTGCATCCAGCTCTGGAGCCCCCAACACAAGAAGGACATGGACCTGTTTGAGCGTGTCCAGAAGAGGCCCACAGAAATGATCAGAGGGCTGGAACACCTCTCTGATGAGGACAGGCTGAGGGATTTGGCACTGTTCCATCTGGAGAAGAGAAGGCTCCTGGGAGATCTTATTGTGACCTTCCAGTATCTGAAGGCAGCCTACAAGAAAGCTGGGGAGGGAGTTTTTACAAGGGCTTGTAGTGATAAGACAACGGGTAATGGGTTCAGATTTGAAGAGGGTAGATTCAGATTAGAATTTAGGAACAAGTTATTTACGCTGAGGATGATGAGACACTGGAACTGGTTTCCCAGGGAAGCTGGGGAAGCTCCATCACTGGATATATTCAAGATCAGGTAGGATTTGGCCTTGTACAACCTGGTCTAGTTGGAGGTGTTCCTGCCCATGGTAGGGGAGTTAGAACTATATGATCTTTAAGGCTCCTTCAAACCCAAACCTTTCTACAATTCTATGGCTTCTGGCTTCACAAAGACCCATGAAGATCTGATTGAACTTTGTGCAACTGGTAGTCTATACATGGTACAAAGGAACTACATAACTGTTCTACATAAAAGTCACAAGAATGCACTTTCCACCAATTGCAAATACAAATTTCTCTTTTAATTATAAATTAAAGTAGGCGTATTCCAAGTGTGAGCTACGCTTTCATGTTCCAGTTTTAAAGACCCCCCTCAACACATATTTACACTGTAATTAAACTATTCTTAATTGAATATCTAATTCTGGGAAAAGATGAAAAGGAAAAAGAAATATCTGCCAGAACCAACTTCCAGCATTTCTTTCAAGTGACCCATTTATCTTGTTAATTCTTGAGAGTACAGCACTTCCAAAGAAAGGATAAAAATATTAATAGTTTGGATGACCATATGGGCATCCAGAGAGTTCCGCTGGGATTGAAATGTGTTCTGCTCTATACGTATTTACATAAACATCAAGGAATTTATAGTCAAAAAGCTCAGACTTGTAAAGGTTCATATGCATGCTTAGTACATTCGTCATGTTGAGCAAGTAGTCTCCCAGAAAGTCAGTGGACTAATTGCATTCGTAACACTAATTACAAGCTCATATCTTTTATGCCTGTCCTTCCAATGAATTTTGCTGTGTGGACTCAGCACTCATATAGGATGCTACAGACCTTAATGGTCCCACACAGGCATATTGTCTGAGTGAGGGCAATTCATTTGCAGGAGACATATCACACTGAGAAAGTTGGGAAGAATGAGGCAATCACTTTTAAACTCCCTCCTCCATTTTCTCTGTACGTAAATACACAAATGCATGTGATATTTCTAATATAGATATGTAAATTTTTCTTAGCAGCACATACACTGCACTAGGAATATGTTAATGGAAAGTTATTTCTGTGTTTAATGACACATTTAAAGAGTTTTACCCCACTATTTTGCCAAAAGAAACCAAACAACTCAGTAATGATCACAGTAGGAAGAAATGAAATTCGAGTGAAAAGAATTCTCCAAGTGAGCTATTTACTTTGTTCCTTGAATTTCTTGTGATATTTTAAACCCAAGGTGGGGGTGTGAGTGTTGCACAGTTTTCTACCCCCCTATTAAATGTACTATTCTTTTATGCTTTCACAGATAACTTCTTAGGTTTCTCATGCCCTCAGTTGCTCACAGCTTTGTCACAAAATGCCTTAACAATAGCCCTGTAGCAGTATCAGCTGACAACAAAGTGTAGGCTGTATTCTTCATGAGGCAGATCACCCACAACAGGTGCCTAACACCAGCCTCCAAGGATGGAGGTTCCACTGAGCCAGGACCAAAAGCAGGAATCTTAAGCAACTCATGCAGTGTTTGCTCCATTTTAGAACTCCGGTCCAGGCCAGTCCTACTGTCATTATTACCTATTGTTATACTTACTGGGCATGTTTAAATTAAATGGAAAAAATCTAGAGGCTTTTATTACTTTTCTTGAAAATAGAGTGGGCCTGAGCATGTATTTTTATTTTTACATCCTGTTATTGAGATCATCATAAATACAATGGAACTTGACAACGTACCATATGGTGCATAAACATTAGCTCAGAATACAATCCATTGTCATAAAATTACATCTACAAACCAGTCAAGAGTGTCTCCTGGGACACATCAGTGAACTCATTTTGCTCAAGATCTGAAGTTCTTCAAAGCTTGAGAGTGCCTGCAGAGTGAAAAATCCCACAGAATGACAGAGGGAGTCCCAGTGTGCACATCCCAGCCCTGTGGTTACAGGCGCATAAAGAGATCAAAAAGAATGAAACACACACAATCACAAAGCAAACATTTCTAGATAAAATGATGCTGATAGCTTATATCAGGGGAGGATCTGATCCCCAGCTTTTGCTCAGTGTGAGGTACTGTAAATACTACCATGAAAGAACAGGACATGGTACCAGGGGGTTTCAAAAGCTCCATGCTGGCCTAACTAATTCTGCTGAAGTCAGTCTCAATTGGAACTTAGTGAGGCACTGCCACTACCTGGGAAAATCCAAATAAAGTCTAGATACATATGAAAATCATACTAAATAAGCTTTCATTATTAAGGAGAAATTCCTTTTAGTTCTCAGTCTTCTGACCGCTTTTGCCACGCTGTCAAGAAAAACCCTGTTTGAGTGACTCTAAATTGTGACTTGGTGTTCATGTAGACTGTGATAACCATCTCAAATGTATCTTTTTTAAAATACAAAGTCCCTAATCTCCCTCAAAGCATGACCTTTCTTTCTTTGCAGCTGTACCAGGAGCCTTTGCTCAGACCTGTCTAAAGGCTCCTCAGCTGTGTGGGCAAAATCTGTAGCTTCCCACCAAGGAGGAGAGGACTGGGTGGGAAGGGAGGAGTTACTTGTGCTATGAAAAAGGAAGAAGGATAAGTCAGGTGTGGGGCAAAAAGCTGATGCTTGTCAGAGAGCCAGGGTTTCTGCAGAGGCAGTGAGGAGGTGGTGAGTATTGTTGTGACCACCTGAGCTCTCCAAGCTGAGAGGTCAGCAGGTTTAAAGATCAGCAATGCAGCCTGCTGCCCTAGGCAGTGGGGTGCTTATGCCCTGAACAGGACCTACTCACAACTGATACAATCCTCTTTGAGAAAAACATACTAATGCCTTCACTCTATTTTTATCTGCTTCCTTCTGCCCATGTTACTCCTCTTTCAGATCCTGAGCAGTTTCCTGATCTGCCATTGCCCTTCGGCAGGATAAAACCTGTACCTGTTGCACACCTGGAATGCATTTTGAACCTGAGATGCCCCTGTCTGTGCTTCCTGGTGGCTGTGGTAGCAAATCATGTTCTTTAGCTACAAAACATTGCATTTTGGATATGCTTGTCCACAGAATATGGCGTAGTTCCAAGTAGCAGTGAGAAGTGGACTCTTTTTTTATCCCACAGCTGCTGGCTAGATGATCAGACTTTCTGATACCCCCTAGGTGCCAAAGATGGAAAAAGTGCTATCTCCTATCTGGAGACAGACATGAGAAGCAGCCATTGGCCCAGAGCAGATAAAGATAATATTTCTTCCTATGCAAGAAGATTAAAAATAATGATAGCTAGGGACCTATGTGCTGTCACTGGTGAAGACAACTTTGTAGTCTCGTTATGACTGTGCTCCTGGTTAACTTGATATTTCATACAGCATTTTGACATACTAGAAAAGGACCCAAAGCAACCCGCTTCCAAAACCAGCTGTTGAAGGCAGAGAAGTGAATGAAGAATTTTTTTTTTCTGCCCAGAAAGCAGTATTTGGTCACTTCTCATAATAATTGTATGCACCCCATAGCACCTAGCAGTGGGGTGGTTTGTTTTATTTTTTGTTGTTGTTGTTTATTTTTTTTTTTTGTTTTAGTTTTTGGTTTTGTTTTGTTTTGTTAAAATTGTGTCTGTATTCATAGAGAAAGGATTGTCTTTAACCTACAAAATAGCTGTAGGTACCATAAGAAGTGAAAATCTAATTCATATTTGTTGAGTCTGACATTGCTTCAGCTATACAATACTGGCATCTGTACCTTGTCTTAACCTCACTGATTGCCTTGTCTGAGCATGAAGACATGCTGGTAATCAACAGGATGAACATTTTCAAGCTAACTTCAAGCTGCTGTCTAATGAAATCAAATCAGCTAAAGAAACAGAAGTCTTACAGCCTCTTTCTCTATCTGAAATGTGGGAGTCTACTTTGTTCTTATCATCTAGTTTCAAAGTGTTTCTAGAAATACAGAATATGAGTGCTTAGCCTTCAGAGGACACTTTCAAACTGCAAGAATAAAGAGGGAATATAGGTGTGCTGACTTAATTTGTCCCAGAGCTGTTCTAATACAACAAGAATAAGGTTCATAAAGCCTGAAAAACAACCTCCAATGCTTTGCATGCCAGGATCTAGATATTTGGCTTCAAACTCAGTTGTTGCAGTCTCCACAGGCAGAGTATGTGAGGTATGATCTAATTGTCCTCTATAAATGTGATATGCACTAACAATACCCCTTGTGAAGAGGACTCTATTATCTACTTTCCATCTTCCTCACTATCCACTGCTGGCACATCCAGCGTTTCCAGTCCCTCCTGTTTCAGAAGCTGAGTATCCTAGATGAAGCAGTTGCTCTGCCTGGATTTCTTAATGGCTAAGAAGAACTAGCATTTACTAGAGCGTAAAAAATTTCTTAGGCTTCATCTTCCTGGCAAGCTCTTGGATTGCCAGTTTGTTTCAGGTGAATCTCCCAGAGACGACTTCAAAACCCTGTGCTCTGTCTGTTCTTAGCATTCAATTTGTGATGTTGCTTTTGTAAGACTTCAGGTATTCTTGGCCAAAATTTTCATCTTTCCATTATTTGCCATGAGCCATCTGGTTGCTATCTTCCACAGAGGATGATCTTCTGCAGCAGGTTTGTCTGATTTCCCAAGGAAATCAGTTTATGCAGTGGGATAATTGCATTGATACTCCATTAATATTGTGAAAGACAGAGGTCCCAAGGATTACTCTATTTCTATTTTCTGCCTGGGAATTAGCAGGGACAGTAGGGAAGGGTTCATGTCCTCACTGAGGAAAAAATGGGAAGTTAAACAATTTCTTTGACCAAATGATCATCCTGCATGCAGTTCCAGAGTAGTGACTGAGGTGTTTTCACTGGGAGGGAGCTGGAAGGTGGTAGAATTATTGAATGCATGAAGGAAAAGTTATGGAGAAAACACAGAACCATAATAAGGTAGGCTTTGTAGTTCTTCTCTTCGCTTAATAGCCTTATGGGAAAAATTAGCCATATATAAATTCCAGGGATCACCCCACTGCTGAAAACCTTTTTAATGATCCAGTGGTGCACACCAGTGCAAACTCTGAGTATTAACCTGAGAGTAAGGTGTGGCTTCCATTCACTGTTCTTCACTGGTGGTCACCAGTAGGTCGTCTGAGGCCTCTTCAAACATACTTGCTTTTTAGGTGGGGAAACGTTTGCAAGTGTATGAGGAATTAATTACCCTGATGGCAGCACATAAACACAGGGAGATCCTACAGACAGCAGCTGCATGGGACGTCAAGGGCCACTTTTCCCACTGTTGGTAGTCACTTCATGTAACCACTCCGATGGTTTGAAGAGCCTTTATCAATAAAGATATTGCAAATATGCAAACAAAAGAGAGCAAGAAAGTACAGAAAATGCAGGTGAGCTTAAAGGAAAGCAAATTAAAATACATCATGGAAGGACTTCTCAGACAAGATTGCAACTTTGCTGTTAGCCCATCTGTGTGTCTATGGCTGCCAAAGATTTTTTCTTACATACCTGCTAAATCTATTCTTTCTTACTTGTGTACCTGCAATTTGATTAGCAACTTCTGCACTGCACCTTTTCGCAATACCAGGATTCCCCTGCCAGACCAGATCTCTGCTCTAATGTTGAGATTTTTGCCCTTCAGAATTGCCAATAACTAGCACTTGCAAACAGTTTCACTCCCTCTCAGTACGCTTTGGAGGTTATAGTTTAGAAACAAAGGAAATTCTGACAAAAGAAACTTGACATCAGAATAGCAACAAGGAAGATTATATCAAGAAGCTGGAAAGATAGTACTTCCCCAGTGGACATGGAGTGGGATTCTAGTCTGAAACAGTTGAAATCCTAACCAGAGGAGGTCTAAGAAAAGGAAAAAATGGTGGTGCTTTTCTGAGATATGGAACTATGGATTGCTGGGAAAACATGAGACTTGAAAGACATGTGCCTGCAAACTTAAATAATTCGCCTGAAAGACTGGTGCTCAAGGAAACTTTGCTTCCAGGTGAAGCTGAAAAGTCCAGCCTTGATGTAATTTTTTTTTTCTCTTCATGGGAGAAATTTGATGAATTAAATATTTTGTATTTGAAGTAGCAGAGAGGAAAAGAAGAATTGGAAAATAAAGAACAATGGCAATAAGCATCAGTTGCTCAATGTTGAGGTCTATGATGTGATACTGCTTGATAGATAATCTTTAGTTAACCATAAAAAATAAGACTGTACTGTTGTGAGAAGTTTGAAATGTTCAGACGAATTCCGTGCTGACCCTTGTGATGGGTTTATGCACTGAAGCATGAGTTTTGATTTCTTCCTTTTGACTGAAGAGTCATTTTGTGTCTTAAAAAAATGTAGCAGTATAAGTATCACCTTCAATTTCTCCCACATTTTCAGTCTTTTACTACATCTTCTCTTTTTTGAAATTTGGGGGAAATACGAAGAAATAGGATGGATCCTTTTTACTTCATCAACTTAGCTTGATCTCAGCCAAAAACCTGAGATCAGGTCAGTGAAAATTGATGGGATATTTAGATATTATGTTCTGTCTTCTCTCAAGCCATATAACCTACATTTTTGAAATCTCTTGCTAAATTAATCAGTCCACAAGAATTTACCCTCAGGTACTTCAGAAACCAGCTAAAGCAACAGCCAAAACAGTAGTGATCATCTTAATGCGATTATAGAGTACGAGTGAGTTCCTACAAGACTGGCAGAGGAAAACCATTACATCTATATTTAGAGGAGGAGGGGGCAGAGGGGGAGAGGGACCAGTGAAGCTTTCATTCCAACTTCAGTATGTGGAAAGTTACTGGAACAAACAACCAGTTTTTCAGCATTATCTAGGGGATAATGTGGTGGTAAGGAATAGCCAACATGGATTTGTGAAAAACAAGCTGACAACAAAACAGCCTCTCTTTGTAAGATAAGTGGCCTAGCAGAAATGAGTAAAACACCCTGACCTTTGTAAAATGTTTCACACAACTCCACAACTTATTGTAAAAGGCAACAAAGGGCAGTATGACCCAGGTGACAACAGATTAAGATAGACTGTGAAACAACTCCAAGAACCATTATCAGTATCCCAGAATCAAACTGGGATTCCACATCAAGTCATCCTGCAGGATTTTGCTTCATGACCAGTAGTGTTCAGTGTTTATGCTAACACTTCTGATGATGCAGTAGAGTTACAAAGTGTGAGAATAACATCAGGCTTGGAGACGTTGCAAGCACTTGGGAAGATGGTGTTAGAATTCAAAATGAGCTTGAGAAATTGAAGAAATGTTAGGAAATCAGCACTAGAAAATTCAAGAAGGATAAGTGGAAAGCACAAGCCTTGGTATGGCACATTCAAAGGCCCCAGCAGAGCGAGGTGAATACTGGCCTAGGAGTCAGCGTTGTCGGGAAGGAGCTGACCACAGATGGAGCAGGAGCCAGCATTGTAATGCAACAGCTGTTGCAGGAGGAAAATGCCTCTCTGTGCTGTGTCAACAGGATGTTGGGCGAGTTGCTCATGTCGTGTATGTGAAACACTTTTACTGGCATCCTCAGCATAGAAAGGCAGAGCATCACAGCTTAAAGGAGGTATGGACAGGCTCCCAAACTGCTGCGAGGAAGACAGTGAGAAATTTGAGCAGAGGTCTGGAAAAACAGGACTTATGAAAAGGTTAATAAAATTGTATTTATTGCATCAGGAAAAACAAAATTTAGGGTAGGACATAAAAGCAGACCTTGAAAAAGTGTAATACACACTAACAGGTATAACAGAAAGAGTGGTGATCTACTTTTCTTCTAAGTTTCCAGGGACAGGTGCAGTAAACCTAATTTTAAGCAAGAGGAGTTTAAGATACAAGCAAATCAAACCTCTGAGTTGGGTACAGATGACTGATAGAAACTGTGAAATCTCAATTTTTTAGTTTTAAGAAAAGGCTAGAGAGTGATTTATTCAAGGTTGTTTAGGTGACCTCTAATCTTGTACCAGAAGCAAAATTTAGAAAATCACTACTTCTCTATAAACCTGAAATGTAAATAAAATCACATCTCATAATGTAAAACAAAAGGTTTGCGTGCTCATTATGTCTAGTTTTCCTCTATAATTTCTTTGGGTCTTTTTACCTCTTCCCCTCCTCCTCTGTTAAGCTGAATTGACATGTGCTGTGAATTGCCTCTACTGTGCCAGGACTCAAATAAACCAGTCAGTTTTACTGAGTGGGAGAGGGAAACCTTATCAGGCAAGGATAATATTTTTAAGCTTATGTGACCTTACCAAATGAACGCTAGAGTGATTAGTGCTTCTCATGATAATTGGGAAAAAAACACGAAGAAAAAACCTCATTCTTTCCTTGATGATCACAAGAAATTGGTCTTTCTAAGAGAGAGATAACAGAAGGTGCTTGGCTGTGACTGCCATGCTGTGGGGCTAACAGGGAATAAAGCATTCACTCCAGCTGCACTGTGCTTGCCCTCGTGGGTCCCCACTTCTGTAAAAGCAACAATTTCATGACAGGTAAATCCAATCCAGAGCCTTGTATGCTTAAATGGTGTTCTTTTAGATTATCCCTTCAAGTAGGAGGTTGTACCACTGACCCCAGAATAAAGACTTCTGTGGCACAAACTATTCAGTAATCTCCCAAATCACATTGAAGTGTTGCCTTACTCCATGAAATGAACATCAGCTGGTGTTCTATTGGTTCATAAGACGCTTCTGTTTCTGCATGTGCTAACTGATATTTGAAGTTACCACACAAAAGTGCTAACTAGGCCCAACTCTTTGCAGCTTTGTAAAAGACCATTTTTCCCCATTACCATTCAAATCCCTATATGAGAAGATAAGGACTACCCGCTTACTTTTCTCATTGATTCTTACCTCACAGTATAGATTCATAATCTATGTCTCCAAGCACAAATAATTAACTGACCCTAAGTACAACATACTTCCAATAAAACAAAGTTTGAACCCCAGTGACTCCATCACAGCTTGCTGTGTAACATCATGGGGCACAGTAAGACACTTCTTTTTGTATTAGTCAGTCAGGATGTAAAAGAGACTCTAGCTATTTTTTCCTTTTAAAAATTGATTGACACTTATCACAAGAGTAGAAGTTTTCTTTTTCATATTCTATAAAATCCCTTTTTTGTTTATCTAAATCCACTTAAAGCTGGCATTATCACACTTTTGGCCTATTCAGTCTTACAGCAATGCTCTACGTTATTGCATTGGATCTCGGATTTGCCCTGTTTCAATGTGAAGTGAATTATTTTGGTATGCTTAAGAACAAATTTTTCCCCCAAAAAAGCTTCTGGTCCAGTCTCTAGATTTGTACATATTTTGCACAGGACAAATTCTACTTGCTTTGCTCACTTGTACCTTCCAGTTGACTTCAGTAAGAATATGCAGGTAAACAGAGCTATGAAGATGTGAACTGCCGTTCCACAGAAGCACATAAAAG
>NW_008590553.1:0-15845 GCF_000691845.1 Merops nubicus | reverse complement strand
TTTCCCTAATGTTCTGCATATCACCTTTGCTAGCATCATTACTAACCTCACTTCTGGTCAGCTGAGTTTAGGGATATTTTTGACAGGTTTCTCTGTTATCAAGTCAGCTGAAGTTGGGAAGGAAACTGCTGAAGGACGTCTGTGCTTTCTTGTTTGTGCAAGAAGTGACTGATAGAGTTTGGTGCTGCTTTAACTTCAGGAGGGAAACTTGCAATTAACCGTAAATTATTACAACATCACCAGTATTTTACACAGAAAACAGCAGTGTGTAAGACTTTTGGGAGAAGTGGAAACAGGAGTATCTGTTAACAACTGTAGTAAGTGTTCTTCTTCAATAATCACAATGGAAACATTTCTGATTTCTTTTTAGTGAAACAACACTGAAGATCCCTTTCACTTTAGCCTTGCAACCTAGCAGATATGTAGCTATTAAACACTGTAGTTTCCTTTTGGTGGATATTAAGTAACATTTAATAATGTGTGCTTGAGGGTCTTCTCATTTTGCTTGAAATCAAAAGCTCGGTCTGCCCAACCCTTTGTTTTGTAAACAGTGAAATTGTTTTGCATTATACCTATCCAAATTATTGAGAAGAATTTAGTTTGCTCTCAGAGGCATCTAAAGGACCATTATTTTAATGCAGAAACTCAGTTTTGGCAGAAACTCAGTTGTGGGTAGTTTGCCTAAAAGGTTTTGCATGTTGTCTTTGTCTAAAGCAATGAGAACTGTAAACAATACAGTTCATAGGGTTTATTTTAAATTTGCAGAGATTTAGATCTGAACTTTGTATTTGAAAGATTAGTTTGGGTAGATCACTTCGCTGTAATACAGAAAAGCAGCTTGAACATCCATCTTGTGAAAGCAGCAGATATTTTGATGAGCTGCTCTCCTCTCACACCCTTTTGGGTTGGATGAATCTTTTTAGCTCTGGAAAATCGTGTTTCAGAAGTAAGTCAGTTCTGCTAAAGTTGGATTTTGTTCAGTTCTTGGAGACCAGGAAGCTTTTCTTGATTTAAAAAGCTGAAGAATATATCAATACTTCTGTAGGTACGAAGTTATTGTCATAGTTATTTGTAACAGTGTTTTCTGAAGCAGTAGAAACCTCTTAGTTATGAACTAATATCTACACACTCTGGTCAATACAGTAATTTCCTCAGGTTTGTGTGGCCAGAAGCTGAAAATGGGTTAGACACAATGCTCTGGATACCTGGGAAATGTGACTATTGTAGTGAGAAGTCATTTAATTTCTGACCAGTGTATTGAGTACACTGCACTTCCCTTGAGGAAGATCTGAAGTGAGTTAATACTACTACAAACAAAATTGTGAGGTGACTTTTATTAGATTTTCCTATTACTACTTTGTCTTGATGCATTCAAAAAATGTTATACCATGCAGTGGAAATGTAATTCAGTACAGTTGAACTGCATTGTTCAGTAATTTGAAAAAACAGATATTTATATCAGGACATCCTGAAATTACTGCAAGGTCACAACTTTTTAGTTGTATCAATATTAAGAATTTGACAGTTTCATGTATTTGAGGTCAATATGTTTAAAGTTCTGTTTCTTGGATAGGTAACGTGTGATGACTTTAAATTCTAGACTTCTCTTTTTCTATATCATGATTTAGTGAAGAATTGGCTTCATGGGGTATTGTAGTTAAGGAAATGTTAGTTTCATTTATGGCATGGCAAAATAAGGATAACTTCCATATATTTGGAATTTACTTTTGTAGTGCTATAATGAGGGCTAAAAAGTGATATATTTTTCCACTTCATGTTTTTAACTTGCCTAGAGTTACATGTGTGGCTTTTTCCTTTGTGATTCAGTGACTTTAAATCCAACACTAAAGCACTTCACTGATGTTAATGCATTTTTGTGTACTGAAATAGTGAAAAGATATGTATGCTTATTTTGTGCGTGTTGTGTAAACTGTAACTTGGTCTCCCCAGTTGAAGTTCATTTTTTTTGTAGTTAGAAGTACATTATGTTGAAATCTCACAGAGCATCTTGTTTTTGTGCATCCACACATGCCAATAAGTGAATCATGGTGCCTTTCCCAAGCCTTGTATGAACAGGACTGGGGTAAGGGCTCTTTTTTCTTACATCACACATCGGGTGCTTGAACTGGGCTCTAAAAAGTAAATTCTGTGCTTCTCAGGCACTTTCACTTGAAATAACCACAACATATTTTTTTAATGCATTGCAAGGTACATAGATTCACATTTTATTTCAACAAAGCTATTTAATATTTTTAAATTTACTGGTAAATTGAAGTTTGTTTCTCCTGAGACTACCTGGCATAAATCCTTTCTGACTTCTCAGGATGCAGATTATTGACGACTTTCTATTCTGTACTAGTTTAAAAAAGTCTTTAGAAAACAAATTAATTTTGCTTTGCTTTGCCATTCTTTGAGGGTGAGGTTTCTTTTGCAAACCTATTCAATGTGTGCCTTGCACCCTTCTACAGAGAAACAAAAAGCTTGGGCTGTGCATTTACAGTCCTGCCTAGGTGCACAAGTGAGCTCTAAGAAATCAATTCAAGCTTTTGTTCTCAAACTTTGGACAAGATGCCTGCTCTCAGTCTTCTGAAGGAAAACAAGTGAATCCCTCCTTTGCCATCCTGGTTAGTGTTTCCTTTGAGATTTTCAGCAGCAGATGGCACTGCAGTTGAAGATAACAGGTCTGCAGCAGAGTGTAACTTTTATACTGCACAGGAAAGTTTGTCTGGCTTGGTCACATGAATTGGATTTAGCAAGACTCACCTGAGACTGTTGGTGTGCTTGTTATGGTTCCTGATTTGCCTCTGTGCCTTTGTGAGGCTTCACTTCAAGGGTGTCTTCATTAAAGGTCTCTGCTGGTTGGGAAAGAACATAGGCAGTGCCTTTACTCCTCACATTCAGAACAGATACGTTTGTTTAAAACCACAAGCTTCTATTCCAGGCTTTTATCCACAGTAGTATTAAAATATACCATAAATCAAAAATAACAATGAAATTTGGACCATATCCTGTCTACTTGATGGTAGCTTAGCCCTCTGCTGGTTTGAAACTCAGTTGTTGTGTTGCACTAGAATTAACTAGTTTGAATAAAAGTTCTCTTTTGCTTAAGTGCTGAAAGTGCCTGAGATGCATATAATTTAACTTTTAGAGAGCAAACTGTGTTTCTGTGACGTGTTGCTTCTTTGTGCTCCCATGCCCCCGTGGCGTTCTGTCCATCAGCTTTGGCCTGGCTTCTCTGCTGGCGTCCCGCTCGCCGCTGCATGTGGCTCAGCTGCTACCTACCAGTAGTCAGTCCTGCTGGGAACCTGCATCTTCTCCTTGGCAGATTTCTGGTCTGTGGCAAATGCATTCTCTTGCCTTTTGCAGAAGTCACAGGTTTCTCCAAAGAAAACAAAGCCTGTGTTCCTCGGGACAAGAATCAGAAAACGTATACGGGAAAGCAATATAATCTTTTACTTGCAGGCTTTATTTTCAAGCTATACTTGATCAAAATCTGTAGGTTTGTGGATTGGTTTTTTTTTGTTACTTTTCTTCTTAAAGCCACTTACGATGCTGGAATACTGAAGGACTTGGCCAATTTTGCTGGCTGTGCCTGCTTTTGTTAGGGCTGTGAGGAGCAGCAGAGCAGTCGGTGCCGTTCTCCAAACGCACTTGCACAGGCTGGGTTCATCACCAAATTGTGCCTGGGGTGGTGAGGGGGGAGGACTCGAGTCCTGGGAGTCCCAGGTGACAAAAGCCTTGGTGAGGACTAAAGAACTGTGCTTGGAAATAAGAGTCTGTAAGCCTTCTGCATGCTTGAGTTAAGTTTAGGACTGTTTTGCTATTTGAAATAATCTCGAGTACTCCTCATTTTTTGTAATGAATCCTAGTATTTATTATGTAGGTAGAACTGGGTGTGAAAAAGTGGATGCAATTATGTGTTTTGATCTTGCCAGAGTCAGTATCAACCCTGTTTTGCCCTAAAACATGATTGTTGCTGCAAGTAATCAGAGAAAGGCTTCCTCAGAAAACAGAACAAAATTCTGGGAAAGGTCAGAATGGGAGTGAATGCAATTTAATGGAATTAAGTTCCTTGAAAACTTATTTACAACATTGCCTTAAAAGTATAGATTGTGGTTACAAGTTTCAGTTTTGAATATTATCAGAAGACTGGAAATGGAAATGATAATTTGCTTCTCACTCATGAGTGAATGTTGTTGAAGATAGCTTCAAAAATCCAAGGATTACAAGAATGGCTGAGAGTCCCTCACTAATAGTGAATCAAGGAAAATAGAGATGTTTGTGTCTGTTATGATATTCTTTTTGGGATAGAAGTAAGTGAAAGAAAGCTTAGAATACTAAAGAACATTGAAAAAATAGTTGGTTCTGTTTGCTCCCAGAATAGTATCCAAATAGTCCAGGGTATGGTAGAATAATAAAATTTTAGTTTTTTCATGCTCTGTTTGCACCAGGTTTTTGAGGTTTACAAAGATGTTTTGCTGAAGTTCTTTTATGGAACAAATTAACCATATAGTAGGTTGTTCTGAGACTGAATTTTCCTTTGATACGCAACGGGGGTGATCCACATCCATGCTGCATTCAGGAGAAGAGATTTCCCCTACTAGTGACCAAACTGTAGTCTTGTGTAACTCTGTATAGATTCTGCCACCAGTTTCAGTGAGGAACTTGGAAGCATGGGACAATCTTCATAACACAGGAGCATTTTCCCAGTGTCTGAATTGCACTGGTAGTAATTTACATTAAATAGTGAAATAATTAGGAAAGCCATCTGTATGGACTCCATCAAACCACAGTTGAAAGAGAAGATTATCTGGGTTGTATGGTTTGAAATTAGCAACTCTGAGGTAAAGAAAGTGCCTGGTGTTCTACTTGAGGCTTCTATTCTGGACAAACTCTTTCATGATTTCAGTAAAAAGCAACTAACACAGCAGTCGTTCCTGGTTTACATTTGTCTGCTTGCTTCAGTGGAAGAACAACTTGTGAATTGCCTTTTTTTCATGCAACTTTTTTCCTCTTTGAAGTTACTCAGCACATAGAGCCAGAAAAGGAGCCATAGTTAATTTATATGGCTTATGTATTTTATAGGGATTTTAGGGGAAGAAATAAAAGCTCCAGAATGTATTGGAAGACATTCACAGCTATTTTTCAGTTCTCTTTCTTTTCTAGATAATAAACCAATGTGAATTCTTGATGGAGTCTTAAGTTCATTCTTCTGTTAGTCATGTAATTTACAGTTACTGAGAGCTCTATTCTTCTGTCAAGGGGCGTAGATACTTCCCAGCTATAATATTGTTTTTGTCTTTGTTTTTCCTTTGCAGCTTTTGAAGAGCTTGAGAAGGCTGTGAGTATGGCCCAAAAGACAGAGGAAGCCCGGAAAAAATTGCAGATAGAAATGGATGAAAAAATCAAAGCAGTAGAAAAGGCAAGTGAGGAAGAGAGGGTAAATCTTCAACGAGAGTTAACCAGAGTGAAACAAGAGGTGGTTGAGATTATGAAGGTAAAAGCTAAAACTCACGCTGTATTATTGGCTTTTAATCTAATCGTTCAATTACAATTAAACCATACTTGTAAAATACATTAGTTTATCAGGACTTTGCTTGTAAAATTTTCCCTATTTAATACATTCTATAAAAAAGAATTTATGGGATTAAATATGTACTTAAAATAGACAACTTCCCATACAGATTTTATTTCTCAGTTTAAAATCAGTGTGTTAGAAGTATGTAAAAATGAGCAGTATTACTCTGTTTCACAGTATTTAATACAAATATTTACTAGAAGTGCACTTGAGACTTCAAAGGGAGTCAAGAAAAAGAAATTAATGGCAATCAGCTCACACACGTCCACCAGGATTTTGGGTTTTAGTACTAAGTACTTTTAATGATTTTCCTAGCCCAGTACGTGTGAACGTTTGAGAACCTGTTGCCAAACTGTTTGCTCTTTAAGAATTGCTAGAATTTGCTTCATGTGCCTTGCAAAGCTGTACGTTTGAAAACCTTTAAGTTAAATTGTTATGTTGACATTTTTATGTTCTTAATTTTTCTAAGAGATGCTTTGGTGGGATGACTGACTTACATTGCATAATTCTTAAAGCAAAATTCATCGCATGAATTTCTGGCTCATGAAATAATAAGAATATGGGGAAAGCTGCAGGCAGAAGTTCTTTTTCCAACTCATTGTCATGTTTGAGCTGAATCTGAAATGCTAAGTTCACCTTGAACAGTCTTTAGAAAACATGGTGGTTTTTTTAGTAGAACTCAAAGACTTGAGAAGGAAGATGGTGAACTTCAAAC
Organism: Merops nubicus; assembly: GCF_000691845.1. Taxonomy (NCBI): domain Eukaryota; kingdom Metazoa; phylum Chordata; class Aves; order Coraciiformes; family Meropidae; genus Merops; species Merops nubicus. The sequence goes on along the minus strand of NW_008590553.1, from coordinate 9,552 downwards.
TTGAAAGTAAGAACTGTCAGGGCTTGATATTAGAGCACTCAAAGTGATTGTCACTTAATCAAAGAGAGCAAAAAGATGGTTCTGTTTTCCTCTCTCTGTTGCACTGCTTTTCTTATTAAGAAATAATACAAAATATTCTGTTATTTAATTTTTTGAAATTAGTTTGTTCTCACTTTGATTCACAGAAGTCTTTAGAGGAACGTGTTGCTGAACTTGAAAAATTCCATAAAAAAGAAATGGCTACCAAAGATCAGGAGCTAAATGAAAGGTTACAGGCCCAAGAAAAGGCATTCCAAGAGAAGATGAAAGCAGCTCTTGTAAGTATCATGTCTAAAACCTGTCCAAAGACATTTCTTTTAGAGTGAGGTGGGAATAGAAGTTTTAATCTGACTCTGTTCTGTGCTCAAAGATACAAGTGTGCTCCAAAAGTCAAAGAGCTCAGAGACTTCAGCAACATGAAAGGAAACGAGCTGCAACAGTGGAGACTGAATAATGACAGTCACTACCACTGCTCACTAACAGCTCATGTTGTGGGAAAGACTTCTTTTTTGGAAGCTCTTGTTTTTTTCTATTTCTCCCTCGGGATCATTGACGAGTGTTAGTATCGTTATGTCTGGTTCTGTTATGTGAACAGGGTTAGCTATCACTACCACTGCTCACTAACAGCTCATGTTGTGGGAAACACTTCTTTTCTGGAAGCTCTTTTTATTACACTTGTTTTTTTCTATTTCTCCCTCGGGGTCATTGACGAGTGTTAGTATCATTATGTCTGGTTCTGTTATGTGAACAGGGTTAGCTATTGATACTGTTTGACCTCAGAAAAGAATTTTCTTCTAGGTCAGGATGGATTCTTTGCTCTTTTTCAGAAGATGTGGTGATCTGAAGTGGATTACCTTATGTTACCTAATAAATACTAGATTCTCTTTTGTGCTTCTCCGTGATGGTTGGTGACTAGGACTGATGGACTTTGACAGACCCTTCCTGACTATATCTTTCTACCCATTTATCAAATTATTTTTTCAATTAGAAGGAATGGATACTTAAAAATACATTAGCAGTAGAATCAAGTGAGGACATACCTTTATTCCTCTAAAGTATTACTCTCAATTAATTTTGATAAACCAAAATGAAAGGCTGGATTGCATTATGTTTTTCCTACAAAGAGAATAAGAAAGCAAATGGTCCTCCAGAAGAGAAAACAAAGTTGATTTATAACAATTTTTCAGAGGTGAAATATGAACTCTGTGTGTGTAGGAAATAGAGGTCATCAGTGTGTGACTCATATTAACTGGTTTGTAAATGTCCTATTATCCTGTTTTGAAGGTGTCATGACTATAGGTTGTTTTAATCATAATTTTTTATACAGGAAAAAAATCAGAGTGAATGTTTAAAAACCCTTCAAGAAAAAGAGCAGCAAGAATCCCTAGCCTTAGAAGAATTAGAGCTGCAGAAGAAAGCAATACAGTCAGAGTGTGATAAGAAAGTTGAGGAGATGCATCAGGAAGTAGAGACTTTAAGAACTGTGAGTAAAGATCCCAGAAGGGTAAATGTTTACAAGAAATGTAAATGTGATAAGTTGACAAATACAGTGGATTTGTTGTGATTGGGGTGTATTGGTCTCAGTGCTTCTTGTAGTGACAGAAATGGAACATTTTGCCATAGTAAGCTGCAGCCCCTAGTTCTTCACAAGATCAGGTGGCAAAATATAGAAATATATTCACTTTATATCATGGAGTGGGATGTGAATTTGTATCCATCTGTGTAATTTTTGTTATACAGGAGAGTTAAACTTTAAACTGTTTATCTTCTGGGTACTGCTACCATACGAACACTTACAAGGGTACTTGAGTAAATAAAAAATGTGCTTAAATTTTTGAAGTGTTTTTCTGCTTTATGCAGTGGTTAAGAATGTATTACCTGCTAATGCAAGATTGTACATTATTCCAACACTCCCAAATATTAGTTTGGAGATTTTGTCTATAGAAGTGTTTTAACTTTACAGCAGCATTTGCATGAGAGGTGAAATTAAGATAAATCATTAGGTCTGTACAAAGCTCCATAATGCTCATGTAGATTGCCAATGTCTTTTATGCTATCTATTGGTACTTTAGCTTAATAAGAAAATGTGAACATATCTCTCATAAATATCTTGCAAGTTATTTTATTTGAATTAGTAAGTCCTTTCCAAGTTGTTACTTTATCTATTTTAACTGTGGTGAAACAGGAAAAAAAAAAAATCATTAAGTAACTAGCCCACCATAATAGAAGCAAAGCTGAGAACAAACCAGAGGATTGAAAGGCATACATTAAAAGTTGTTATACACTAAAAATAATGGAATAAGTGGTTTGTAGTCATGGGAATTTGATGTGATTTCTTGAAATTTAATCAGCTTGTTACCTTTTGAATATTTATTTCTTTTAAACCTGTGTTCTGTAACAGAGGATTCTTGAACTGGAAAGCTCTCTTGCAAAGCATTCGCAGGATGACGGAAAGCAGTCGGAGGAGTTAAGTACTATGATGGAGTCTGAAAAAAAGCAGCACAACAAGGAAATCAGTGATATCGTTGAAAAGCACAAGAAAGAAATGGAGAACATGAAACAGCAGCAGGAAAAGATTTGGACAGAAAAACTTCAAAACTTAAAGCAACAGCAAGTAATTGAACTCGAAAAAATGAGAGAGAAACAAGAACAAGAGATAGATAAAATTTTGAAAGAGAAAGAAACAGTATTCCGTGCACACATAGAAGAGATGAACGAAAAAACATTAGAAAAACTTGATGTGAAACAAACAGAACTAGAAGCACTGTCTTCTGAGCTGTCAGAAGCACTGAAAATACGTCACGATTTGGAACAAGAGCTTGCAGAATTGAACAGTAAAGTGTGTGAAACAAAGCAAGAAATGGAAGGGAAGCTGGAAGAAGAGAGGAAACGGCACAAGGAAGAGGTTGAAACGATGTTAAAAGAGCACGAAATGTCTATTCAAGGTGTTGAAAAGGTACTCAAAGAGGAGCTCAACAAACTCAAGCAGTCATTGGAGGAGAAAGACAGACATCTGGAGGAACTAAAAGCACATGAACAGAAACTGAAGGAATCTGCAGAAAAATCTGAAGCTGAACTTCTTCAAGTGTCTGCAAAGCTAGAGGAGCTTTCAGAGTCCCATCAGAGTACTTCTAATGAGCAGGCAAAGATTTATGAAGAGGAATTAGCAAAGCTAAAGCAAAAGGTGACAAATCTTGAAGATGAAAAATTGCAACTTAGTGGGCAGCTAGAAAGAACTGAATCCCAGCTGAACAAAGCCAAGAATGATTTAGAAGCACACATCTCTCAGGTGCATGACCTGAAGCAGCATCTGCAAGAGCAAAGCAATGAAAATACACAAAAAGTATCCTCTCTAACACAACAATTTGAATGTCAACTAAAGGATCTACAAAGAGAGGCTGATGAAACAAAGAGAAGCCTAACTGAGAAAGAAAACGAGATTGAACACATGAACAAGTTACAGAGTAAGCAAGTGGAAGAGTTTAATCAGAAACTGTTAGCCACAGAGGAGAGAATTAGTGTTTTACAAGGAGAATATGAAAGTAAACTGAAATGTCAGGAGAACAAGATGGACAAAATGAAAAGGAAATCAAAAGATATGCAGGAAACTCTCAAAAAGAAACTTGCTGAGCAAGAAGCTAAACTAAAGAAAGAGCTTGAAAACAAGCAGTTGGAGTTGAGTCAGAAAGAGAGCGAATTCAATGCTAAGATGTTGGAAATGGCACATGCCAGCTCGGCCGGAATCAGCGATGCCGTGTCGAAACTGGAATCTAATCAGAAAGAGCAACTGGAGAGTCTTGCTGAGGCTCATAGGAGGGAGCTGGAAGAAATTACCCAGAGCTGGGAGAAGAAACTCAATCAGCAGGTTGAAGAGCTCCAGGAAAAACATGAAATGGAACTGCAAGAGAAAGAGCAGGAAGTTGGAGACCTGAAACAGAAACTTGCCACCTTCAGTGCTGAGAAGGAGGGTTCCAGAACAGAAATAGCCCGGCTGAAGGAAGAGCAGGTGAAGAGCGAGGAGGCCCTGAGGGAGCTGCAAGAACAACTAAGGCAGTCAGTAGCTAAGGTGAACAATTTGTCAGATAAGGAAAGTGACCTGAAAACGCAGTTGAAAAAACTGGAAGGTGATCTTAATCAATCCCTGAAAGAGCAGTCGGGACTTCAGGAACAGCTTGATAAGCAGAAAGCAGTTGAAGAAAAGGACAAAGCCAGAATTACTGAGCTGGCTGATACACTGAAAATACTTGAAGAGAAACTCCAAACTGTGCAGTCTTCTCAGTGTAAAGATCATGAAAATTATGAGAAAAAAATAGAGGCAATTCAGCTAAAGGAAGCCGAGTTCAAAAGGCAGTCAGGAGAACTTGCAGCCCAGTTAGATGCTTACTGGAAGAACGCTGAAGCTTTGTTGCAAACAAAAAGCAATGAATTAATTGAAAAATGTAATGAAAAAATTGGTGCAGTAACAAGCAGAATTGCAGATTGCGAGCGCCGAACTGCAACAGTTAAAGAAGCAATATTAGCTAAAACTAGTCAGATTCCTGAACTAGAAGCTCAACTTAGAGAACTGACAGAGCATCATTCTGCTGTAAGTACTTCTTTGCAGGAGTCAATGCAGGAGCTGCAAGAGAATAACAATTTACTTACGTCCATGAGAGCTCACATTGAAGGACTTGTAGCAGAAAAGGAGCAATTGCAAAAAGAGGGAGGGCATCAGCAGCAAGCAGCATCTGAAAAAGAAACTTGCATAACACAGCTGAGGAAAGAGTTGTCTGAAAATATCAACGCTGTCACCTCAATGAGGGAGGAACTCCAGGAGAAAGAATCTGAGATCTCTGCTCTCCACAAAACCATCAATGACCTTAATGTTAGACTTGAAAGCACGGTGAGTTTAACGGAGAAGGAAGCAGCTGTGTCTCTGTTAAACAAGCAGCATCAAGAGGATCGGTTGCAGTTGTTAAACCAGGTACAGGAGTTATCCTCCAGAGTTGAGACACTGAGTCAAGAAAAAGCATCAGCTCTTGGGCAGGTGGAAGATTGCACGGCCAAGCTGTCGGAGTGGAAGGCGAAAGCACAAACCAGGTTTACACAAAATCATGATACTATTAAAGATTTGCAGAGCAAACTTGAATTAAGCAATATTGAAGCCAATAGAAAAGATGAAGAGCTAAACAAACTGAAGGAGCAACTGGCTAAACAAAGCAAGAATCTCGATAGCTTAAAAAGTGAATTGGAACAAAAACAGAACAGGAAAGAAAAGCAGGAACGTGAGTTAACAACAAAGTTAAAAAACCAGGCAGCAACAATTGCTGAACTAGAAGAAAACATTGCTCGGAAAACTTCAGAAAATGATTCCTTGATGGAGCAACTTAAAAAGTATAATGAACAAAAAGACACGGAGCAAAAAGAGATAGCTTGGCAACTCCAGCAGGCAGAGAAGGTGGCTTTTGAAAAGGATAATAGATTTAAGGAGGCTGAAGAAAAAGCATTTAATCTTGAGAAGCAAATAGGTTCACTGAAAGCTGAATTTGAAGCAAAGGAGAGAGAATTTGATCAACTGAAGTCAGAGATACTTAAAAGCAAAGAGAAAGAAATGAAAGAACTAGAAGACAGACTGAATGCAGAGAACAGCACTAAGCTGACAGATCTGAAAAAGAAGGCAGAGCAAAAAATTGGTTCTATTAAAAAGCAATTGATGTCTCAGATGGAAGAAAAGGAACAGCAATTTAAGCAAGATAGAGAAAAACTGTTAAGAGACTTGGAACAGAAAGTGCAGGAGAGAGAGGCCAAAATTGAATCCTTAGAAGAAAAGATTAAGTCAACAAAGGATTCCACAGAATTAGAGAAAGAAATGCTGCAAAGAGTAGAGAGTGTAAAAGCTGCTGTAGAACAAGAAAAAACTAACATGCTCGAGAGTGTCCAAAAGACATATGAAGAGAAAATGCACATGTTAGAGAAGGGCTTAACTGAGAAGGATGAATTGTTGCAGAAGTATGAAAAGGAACAAGGAGAGATTAATGACTCTCGTCTAGAACTCCAAAACAAACAGGCAGAACTCCTTAAAAAACTCAAATGTGTTGAGGAAAGCCATCAGGAGGAGCAGAGTAGGACTGAAAGCCTCAGGAAAGAACTTGAGGAGCAAACAAAAAAATACTCATTGCTAGCAGATGAGCATGCTCGCTGTGGCAGTGATTTAGCAAGCACTAGGGAAGAACTAAAAGCTAAAGAACAGAAGCATCTTGACATGGAGAATGTAATCGGAGATTTTCAGAAGCAGTTGCAGGAAAAGGAGGCAGTCAGTCAATCTTTAGAGCAGAAAATAAAAGAGTTGGAAAGTAATCTGCTGAAGGAAAATGAAGTGCATAAGGTTGAGATGGAAGATATGAGTTCGAGATATGAAGAAAAGCTAAAAAGTTTGCAGCAGCTGTTGGGTGAAAGAAGTGAGAGTCTGAAAGCTTTTGAGGAAAATGCTGAAGAAAAGGCTAAATCTGGTTTGGAGCTGCAGAAGTTACTGGGTGATATGCAGAACCAGCAGAAGGACTTGCAGACCAAACTGGAAGAGACTGAAAGGGAGAAACAGAAACTCCGCAAAGAGGTGAATAACCTTCAGAAGGACTTGCGTACCCTGAGAAAAGAACATCAGCAGGAGCTGGACCTAATAAAGAAGGAGTCCTTAGAAGAAATGGAGCAGAAAATCAGGTAAATTCTTTGTTCCTGGTCTTGTTAGAATTTCTTTGCTCTATCTTTAACCACTAAAACCTCAGGAATACTTTTTCTAAAGCTTGGTTTGGAACAATGAAATAACAACTGATATTTTTCTGTCATTTTTAAGTAGACTTAGAGAAACACCAAGGAAAGAGCTGTTTGAAAGTAGCACTTGATAAACACATAAACCACTGTTTGAGTCATCAGTTTAAGAAGTGGTTTGTCTTTTGGCAAAGTTATTTATACTGCTTTGGATTTGGTTTAGTGCTGGTTATTTTCAGCATTGCCAGAACACAAAATATAGTTCTAGTTTCCTCAAACAGAAAACAAAGTTTATTAAAACTTGGGACTGAGAGCTTCATGTTCAAATAATATCAAAAATTGTTTGTAAGTACTGCACAAAAATATATATTGTTAAGCACTCAAATGGTTTTTCAAGCAAGGAATTTCCCAAAACTCTCCGTTTGTGTGGCACGTTCTGTACTTCAGTTCTTCATCTACCTCAGCAAAAACTATCTTTTGAAGGGTCCAATTCTGGATGTTTTTTAAATGAAACACCTGTGTCTTTCAGTTGAATTCAATCTTCAGCTTGAACTGGAGGGGATCAAGAAGCCTCCCTGAATCCCACAGAATTCATGTAACTCAGAACCATCCCACTGGAGAATGGTTTTGAAGAAATTGCCAGATCTCCTACCTTGCAAAACTGTTGTCACATTCTCCTTACATTGCCTCATTGCCTTTTTTGACATTTTTGTACAGATGTGAACAAGAAGACATCGAGTTAAAGCACAACTCCACCTTGAAGCAGTTAATGAGAGAGTTCAATACCCAGCTGGCTCAAAAAGAAAGAGAACTGGAAACAGCAGTAAAAGAGGCAATCAGTAAGTGAAATATTAATATAGCTGTAATCAGTAAAACAGCCAGAAACTCAAATCTTCAGATCATTTGGGGAATGGGTTTTACCTGAAACTCTGATCAAGACAACGTGTGTTTTGTGGCTGCCTAGAGAACTCATGGAGGGAGCTTCTCTTGCTCAGGAAACAACATATCAATGTTAATTGTAGCACAATTAGAAAAGCATATCTATAGCTGTTCTTCCTTACCCTGCAGGTCAGATCTTTGATCTAGCACTCAGTTTGCATCTGTCATGGCAAGAGTTAGCCCTAATAGTTATAGGTACTGGAGTGATGGCTGGTTGCTGCACCTTGCAGTTATAACTAGTGCACAGCACATTTCAGCTTCTCTGTCCATCTTTACCACCATAGTGTAAGTTGGAGATTGGAGAAGAGAGCAGAAAGTATCATGATTCCACAGTTACTGCAAGTACCCCTACAAGTGAGACATTTCTGAACATTTGGTGATGTTTCAATCACTTCTCTACATGGAGGTAGGATTAGTTGAAAAATACTGGTTGTGATCTTAACTTTTAGGGCAGTTTCAGCATCAAGTGGAAGAAATTGCTTCAGATACCAAGCTGCAGACAACAACCTTCACATAATTTGACAAATTAAACATGCTTTTCATAATATCACTTTTTTTTTTTTTTTTAGGTAAAGCCCAGGATGTAGAAACTGAACTGGTAGAAAATCATCACATAGAGACAACACAGTTGCATAAAAAAATTGCTGAAAAAGATGATGATCTGAAAAGAACTGTGAAAAAATATGAAGAAATACTTGAGGTATTTTTCTGAAAAATGATACGACCACATACATTTCAAAATAATGCTTCCCCCTTTTTTGTTGCACAACTAGACAGAAAAACTATATTTTTTTTTTCTGGTTAAGATTTTGCTGCTTGACTTACACTTGGTATGTATGGTGACCTAGCTTTCAATTAAAATGTTTTGTTTCTGTGTTTATGGACGTAAAAGAACACCAGAAATTAAGCCCCAGCTCTGGTCATTCAGTCAAAATTATATGGGTGGGTCATAGAATCATAGAATCTTTTAGGTTGGAAAAGACCTTTGGGATCACGAGGTTCAACCATTAATCTAGTACTGCCAGCCCAACACTAAATTGTGTCCCTCAGCACCTCATCTACACATTTTTTCAATCCTTCCAGGGACAGTGACTCCACTACCTCCCTGGGCAGCCTGGTCCAGGGCTTAAGAATCCCTTCAGTGAAGAAGTTTTTCCTAATATCCAACCAAAACCTGCCCTGGTGCAACTGTACATCCTACTGGGATGCAGGCTTTAACTTTGATAATCTTAGTCCTGTTTTGTGCAAATGATTTCATAAAAAAAGAGAATGTCCCTTCAGAAGAGCAAGTATCAATAAATATAAGTGAACTTCTTGTTTATGCTTGGTTACCAGCCCAGAGAGCTGTGTGCTGAGCATGACTGAATGTTTAATACTAAAAATTCCAATCTTGGAGGCAGGTTGGTGTTCCACTCTGAGTTTTGAACTTCTAGCAAGCTGGGTGGAGATGATAAAGACTGAAATTGAGAGTCCCCTTCTGTTTCCTTAATTCTGAAAAATTGCATGATATAAACTAATTGAAATTAATCTTTTGTATCATAGGTCTAAATTCTGCCATTCTGGAGGATTTATATTTCTCTTGCCTGAGTGTGCAGTGTGTTGTCATTCAGGTTCTTTCTCTAGAGGCCTAAATAGGTCTGTGATTTAAGTCACGCAGATGTCATTCCTCTCTGTTTTCTGGTGTAGTCAGTCTGTGTCTGTCAGACACACGCATGCTCTGTGATCTTGAAGGTTGAGGCTAATTTGATTTCTGCGCAAGTGGAGGATATGGATGCTTATTTTTTGCATCTCATTGATGATGGCAATGACAGATGCCTGGAACTGCAGTAG
>NW_008590552.1:0-19560 GCF_000691845.1 Merops nubicus | reverse complement strand
ACCTAAATGATTCTATGATTCTACTGGGGAAGTTTTTCATCATTATTTACTGCACTTCCTAAGATATCTTATGTACAATAATAGTGATGTAAATGCATTTGCCATAGATCTTTTTCATTCTTTGACATGTATTTAGTCCTCTCATTCTTTTTAAATGTACTTCAGTTATTAACCATTAATAGCAACATGCAGGTACCTAAGATGCAGTTAATTAGTCCACCACACCACAGCCATTACAAATACCGCCAGATTGTTCTGTGTATGTGGCAAGATACATGAGCTGTCCTGGGGAAGTTTACCAGTGCAGGGAGAAGGTGGTAAACATGGAAAGTGGTTAGACTGCTCTTTGTTCTTCCATAGGAGTAATACATCTGGTGATTGAACTTCAGGTGTGTCCTCTATCTGCAGGGTTTGTGAGCTTTCAAAATTTGATTGCCTATAAAAAAATGAAATATCGGAATTCTGAGAAACCTTCTAGTGAGGGAGCACTGAGTATGGAAGAGATCTTCAAAGCAAATAAGTGTTGTTACTGAATACGTAAAACACCCAAGTACTTTAAAGGGCAAAAGGGGATCAAGAAGATGTAAGCTAACCTTAGCAGAGACTGTTTGATCTGAACTCTCTACTGTCAGATTGTTTGCTTTTTTCCTAGCCTGGTGACAAAAAATCCATTACCAGTCTGTTACCTGAAAGGAAAGAAACTCTATCAGTGTCTGCTTCTCTGACAAACCACAATTTCCCCAGCATTCCTCCTTCTTCTGTGTAGACGGTGATAGCAGAAATGTCTTTTGGTGGATCAGGAACTAAATGTTAAGAAAAAATGGGTATTCTGCTAGCAAAAAAATGACACATAGACCTTTGTTTTTAAAATAATTTCAATTACACTTAAAAAGAAAAGTAGTGTTTAATTTTTCTAATGTTTGGCATTATTTTAAAAACACTGCTCAAGAAAACAGGTATTTGAGAGCACCTCACCTATAAATAATGATGATGTAAAGGGAAGGTATGCAAAAGAACCTGTGAGAAAGACCTTTTGGGTTCAATTTCCTACCAGTGTTTCTTGTTTCCTAGTACTAGTGCTATTCAGGAAGGTTTGGGATTGCTCTTGTAACCTCTGGAGTATTACTGAAATTATCAGAAATCTGGTGATTCGTGCAGTTCTGGAGAAGTAAACAGTAGTGCTGAGTATTTTGAAATAAGCAGCAAATGTCTGTATCTTAGGTAGTGCACAAGGATTGCACTGCATAGACAACATCTAAGGTTCACATGCTGTTTTCTCCTCCTCAGGATTACACCAGGAGATATTTACTTTTTTAATCAAAATATTGGCTACTTTCCTAGACCACAAACATTGGACATCTCAGTCGGCTGTCTTAGCTTCCTTATTTTTTTTTGTTGTTGATTGTTTATGTTGGGGAAAAATAAAGGGATGGGTTAAGCCTTTGGTGTCAAAAAGAGTAATATTCAAGAATTGGTGAATATAAGCCTGGAGTTGGATCTCTTTTGAGTCCCAGGTCATAAACTGTTGATTTTATTAAACTGTCACATTCCCTGGATGGGATTTATAGACACTGTTCTATGATCCACCTCCTCTTCTATAATTTATAGTAATAAATTACACAGCCATACCTGCAGCTCCAAGGGAACTTGCTGCTCTTCCTCATGCACCTCCTGATAAATGTCTTGTCAGGTCTTGACAGACTCCACATGTACCTTTGAATATTTTTGGTGCACACACCCTGATACTCATGGAAAGATCTGTGACTCCTACACAGACTTTTTTATTTTGGCCCTTTGCAGTATGAGCCATATGGAGGTTTCTTTAGCCAACCTCGTAAGGCAGGGGAACAAACTGAGGTGTAACTTGAACAAACTAGAGTTTTATCAGTAGCATCAGGTGCACTGTGCCTGCCTGAATGTATTTTCTGCTGAGGAAGTAAAATGGCTCTCAGAAAGTGAGGTAGGTGGAATAAACTGGGAGTAGCATTCCTGGGAAAGTGGGGAGCCTTCTCTGCTGCTGCTGTTCAAGCTCCTGAAGAAAAAGAAGCCTGGTGCAGTTGCGGTGAAGGCAACTGTAGCTACAGAAAATATTTCTAGGAGGGAGGCAGAAAGAGGGAGGCTGCCACCTTGGACAGGGACAGCAGATGATGAGGGGACCCTCCACAGCCCTTCTGCCTGCTCCTGCCAGCATCACTGCAGTTGAGGGCCTTGGTGGGCCTGGCTGAGGTGGCTGCTCGAGGCAATGACCACCTCAGCTGGGGAACCCACACGGTGCTCATAGTTTACAGCTGGCACCTCACTGCTGAATTTCACTCGGTGGCCTAGGACGGTCCTTGTGACAGGCTCTGAAATACCTAAATCCCTTACAGAAGAGTGTCCTGGGTCTAAAGAATCACTGTAAAAAAGTCTTAGTGATCCAAAACTGGACAACCCTCAGCTTCCTGAGAGACACCATTGAAAAGAGAGGCAGGCATCCAAATTTGTGTGCAAAATTGACCCACCTGTTCCCTGAACCATTGCTAATGTTTTGATTTCTGCTGCAGGAAGTACCACAGTCACTTGCTGCAGTTTGATGGACAAGGTGGCTGGCGTTTTGAGCAGTTGGACACCGCTATCCGTTTATCACTGAGTGAGGAAAAACAGAGACTGGAATCCCAGCTTGCAGGAATTCCTAAAATGCAGCAGAGACTGAATGAACTGTGTAAAATCTTGGGAGAAGACTCAGTGCTTAAGACAATGGACAAAGAGGAATAAATAATTTATGGTTTATGTTTTTAAAAGTATTTTTTTAGTTAAAAGCATTACAAATTCAGCCATTATCCTTCGCATGCATTTTGATAGAGGCTTAGAGCATAGAGAAGCACAGCCAGCGAAACTAATGCTCTGAATGCTATGTAAGACTTCAGCATTTTAGTGTTAAGGAAGAAAGTGGTTGAACTGTGAAAAGAAAATAAGCAAGTGCACAGAGTATAAGATTAGTAATTGCAGCTTATGTTAATTCCTAGTGAAAGCCCGATTCACTGCAAAAAAATTACCAACACATTTAGTTTTTGTAGGTGAATTTTTGCCTGATACTTGGCCTGCAGAATGTGCTCTTGTACCAGGTCACTGTGTGCATATGATATGCCTGCTACGCAGAGCAAACCTGGCATGAAACTCAGGCATGGAGCACGGCAGAGGGAGCATCTGGGTGAGTATGCAGATGCATGCAAAAATCTCATTTGGGTATAAGAAACATTCTCTCAGCCCATGTAAAACCAAACTCCTGTTCTACTACTGAATGGCATATACACTCTTACCTGCATTTCCATAGGAAATAACATACTGGGCTGACCAGAAGACAGCTGTCTGGACAAGCCACTGCCTTCGCGACAGAAGCAGAGATAGAGCTGAATACGTAATATACTTGTGAGGCACTTTATGCCATTTATGCAGAGCTGCAGAGGTTCTTTGCCCTTCAAGTTGCATCAGTTCCTTTGGGGGATTATTTATGTCCCCTATTAGTAACCTCTGGTGGGGGGATGGAGCACTGGGCCTGGCCTCAAGTGATTCAGTTTTCACTTGACTGAGTCGTTCATCTGCTCCATGGGTCTGATCCAGCTGGTGTCCATCTCTGACCCAGTTCTTCCACTGGTAAAATCACAATACAGACACTTGTTTGTTCCATGAGACACTTTGTGATAGGAAGGACTGTGCAAGAGGAAAGTGTCGGTATCTAACAATACACTGAATTCTCAGGCAAGGCTGTCCTGACAGTTAAAATGCTCAGCACTTATAAAAGGTCTGTGAAAAGTTAGAGCATTTTGTAACCACTAATTAATATGCCTGCCGTATTTTGGAAGAGTGGCTGAACGCTGCCCTCCCTCTGAGCAAATGCACCAGTTAACAGCTTTGCTTTCAGATGCACTGACTGATTGTCCCATCTGCTTTTCAGTTCAGTAGGAACCCGGTCCCCAGTCACTCAGAAGGTGCTTTAAACAGAAACCTCTAAGACAGTGGTGGCCTGAGTGCCTTGCCGGAGGTAAAACCCGGTGAATTAGAAATAAAGAAGTGAATGGATTTAAAAGCTCCTGATCTGCTTTCTCTGACTGCAAGTGCATGACAAACGGGCAGCTCAGAGGGGTAAGAGCCTTTGTGAATGTGTAAATGAGCCTTAGCCAAGATGTAGCAATCCTGAAATTTGTTGGTTCTTTTTGGCCTGGAAGTGTGATTCCTTAGAAGATTTTTGTCTGGTGTGCCTAGTCTGAGAGGGGCAATGCATAAGCTATTAAGAACTGTTGAGAGAGGAGAAATATTTTGGGGGTAATTGCTGCGCAGGGAACATTTGAGCACCCTGAAGTTAACATTCAAGAACAAGAAGTTGAATTAACTCAATCTGCCAAATCCCAGTCCGGTGCACTGACCATTAACCCATCTTCCTTCTGACCCTGTGCTCATCTTCCTGCTTGGTGTGGCACTTGCCCTAGCAAATGGAGTAAGTCTGCTCCCTTTTCTGCTCCTCCTGAGTCTGTGGCTTGAATGTAACCCTATAGCTTATCCTGGTGGGGACAGTTTGTTCCTCTCAGTTTTCTCTGTAGAGTCCCCTGATATCTCACTGACAAGAGAAAGGAATGCTCTTGGGAACCTTTGAAACAGAGGAGAAATTAAGGTTCAAGATAATAAGATGTGTTGTAAAGTGCCGACTGGAGGTCGCTTCTGTGGTGGATGACAAGTGCATGCATTTTAATTTGCAAGTGTCTCTGCTTGTCCCTCTCCCTGAAGGCTGGCTTTCTTCCTTCTCATCTTCAAAGAGAAATTCACAACTGCTAAGGAAAAAAAGAAGTCAGCCAAGAATCTATTCTCGGTGAGCATAAATGAGATTGATGAATTCAAAGACTCCCACATTTCTGAGTTCTGTTTCTGTAAGATGCTGATGAACCCAGCACACACCATATGCGTGCCATTGTCCCAGCCACAGCATGTCCTTCTCTAGCACAAAGCAGTCAAACAGCCACCTTTCCATAAGCCTCTTCCAAGGCAGGAGCTGAGGTGGAGGAAGGGACATTAGCATTGTTCCCCTCCGTTAAGCACTTTACCCTGTGGCTGGGAGCTAAACCAGGATTACCCAGTCCCTGAATGAGGAGGACACCGAACTGTGCTGAACAGTTGGCCCAGTTTGGCACAGCTCTGGGTGTGGCCCTGCATGCTCCCCCCCTCCCACCATACCCTGCCATGGCACTGGTCTTATTGGGAGCCACTATGGGCACGTGCAGTGCCTGAAGTCTGCTGTATCACCTCACAGAGATCAAAGCTGGCCATCCCTCATGGCACAACAGAAACACATCTATGAAGAAACTATTTAGAAGGAAAAATAAAAATCTTTACTGTTTTTTTTTAAATGAGATTATGCACAAAACATACAAAAATTATGTGCATTGCTGATAAAATTTTAATGAAAACTGAACTTGTACCAAATTCAATGTAATAGTATTTTCCTTGGGGTTTGATATGTATTTCTTGGATCCAGTAATAGATTTAAGCATTCCCATTCAGTAATACAGCATAAAATATCCTGGCATTTCACTTGGCTGTTCACATTCCTGTGGGAATGACAAGCGCGTTAGAGCCTGGTATGAGAATAAACCATTCTCTAAATAGGAACTTTCTGACTAATACTGAGCCAGTTTTAGCAGGATTTTCTATACCAGTGGCTCATCATTTTTACAGTAAGTTTTGTAGCTGGAGGAGAAGCTGCCCTGGAGATTTTCTCTGCAAACTTTCCAAGTTGTTCCAAGGGCTAATTAAGATGGAAGTCTGTGGCTCTGTTTCTGGATGGTTTTACCTCGGGTGCAATACAGGGCATACGCCAGGTCAGTTGGTGCTGCGTGGGCTCAGATGGGAGGGCAGGAGCAGAGGTGAGTGCTCCCTGCTCAGGGAAGAGCTCAGGGAGACACTGCTGGAGCTGAGGCACAGGGAGCACCTGGCCCTTTGCAGTGCAGGAGGGTCAGAACAGCGCAGGCTGCCGTGGTGGGATCTTTTTCTTGTGGTGCAGTAAGAGCTGCTCATCATTGTTCATTCCTCTGGTGTACACAAGCCATGACTCCCCAGGAGGCTGAAGAGATGACTTTTTGGCTTTCCTTCTGCCTGTCATACCTAGCTGGAGCTCGCGAGATCCTGCTCATTGTGTCACAGCATCTATGCATTCAGGGCTGGATACCACAGCATGCTCGGTGCACCTTGTGAGCACCCTCTCAGCCCCCAGGACTCAGAGCAGACTGAACTTGCCTGGGTTTACATCCTAGAGGAGTACAGGTGCTGAGCAAAATTCATGCTAGTCTCAGGCATGGAACAACTGTACTATAAAGATATGAATTATCCACATCAGTTTGTTCAGATAACGCTGAGATTTTTTGCAAGAATCTTCAGAATGGGAGGATGCATTTTTTTGTGTGTGGGATTTCAGTATTTTAACCTAGGAGGAGTTTGTTTGCCACTTAGTTTTGGGACCAGACTGGTTTAGACTTGGAAGCCCTCCTCTGCAGAGGTGGAAAACCCACATATCTTTTAAAGCATTTTTTTTGAAGCCAGTGGGATTTGTATTTGACTGAGGAATGAAGGACTGAGTATTCAATGGGATATTTTAGGGAAAATTGCAATAAAAATTATATCCTAAAGCAAATGAACACATCTACAGTCCCCTCAATATGTCTGAATGATGATAATGCATGTCAAAGTCAGTTTTATGAGCCTGTGACCAGAGATTTCAATTATGTGTTGAATGAAATCCCCCTACCGAGCTGTTTATGAAGCTTAAGAGAACTGAACTGCTAATCAAATGTGTCTTTGTTTTATGTTTGATATTAATGCCTTTTAAAAGCAGACAATTTATAAAGCAATAAATTATGCTTTACAGTTGTAATTTATTCCAACCTCAAATAAAACTTGTTGCATTTACTTTGAGTTTACAGTGTTCCTGATGAATTATTCACAGAGCAGTCAGGACCTGCATGCATGAGCTCTGGGAGCTCCTCCCCACCCCTTGTCTCTGTGGTGGGGCAGGAGACCAGGGTGGATGCTGTGTGTCTGCAGGTTAAACCCAGTGTTTCATTCCTAGATCAGGCTGGTGTCAAAGGTGACGGTGGGGTTTCTCACATCTCATGTCCATCTACTTCAGTGTGAACCTGACTCATGACCAGAAGGTGACAAGAGCTGCCACCGTTTGCTGGGGAGTTCTGCAGGGAGGCAGGGCACCGAGCAATGTGCCAGAGGATGGTGTCAGTTTGCTACCATCAGGTGGCCTCATCAGCATCACTCCCAAAGGTTGTTGTTATCGACTCTGAAAGATATGCGTGAAGCATCAATGTCACGAATATTACAAACAAGTGCACGTGTTGGCCTAGTATAGCTGAGTGTTGTGGTTTGAGGCTTGGAATGGGGTCGTGACCTTCCAGCAACTGGGAGGACCCCGGGTGGGGGTGAACCATTGTATTCCCTCCCCTTCCCACACACACTCTGATAAGAGGCAGGGAGTGGTTTCTTGTTTCACTCACGCCTTGGAGCTTGGAGAGGAAAGTTCTCCTTTCACTCCGTGGGACCCTGGAACCATTTCTGAGGGTTTTGTATATTTTATTTTTTGTATTATTTCCCCTAATCTTTGTATATATTATTTTCCTTACCTCCCTTTTTCATTTTCTGTTCCTTGTTGAACAATATACTTCATTTTTTTTTTTTTTTTCAAAAGTGTCTCTCTCTCTCTCGAGGGGGGCGGGAGGCGAGTACATAGTTCTGTTCCGTGTGGGTCCTGCCCTGAACCCCTTTTTACACGGAACCAGGACACTGAGGTTCTTTTTCCTTAGGGATTAAGATACACAAATACAGGCTCTTTAGCCCTGCAGAATACCAAGAGCGTGAGGACCCTAAGGACACTAGTTGACTCCTTAGCACTCAGAGCTGGATTGTGTCTAACCACGTCCCAGCTGCATGGCTGGGGATGGTGAGGTATTGTGTGGTGGTATGGAACCTGGGTTATACAATTGAGGAGCCTGTGGCCATGGTGGTCACTTGAGAATTGGATGCTCCTGAGTGACTGAAGGCCTGTCTCCTGTGCTTCCCTTCCAGCTACTCCCTTCCAGCTACTGTACGCACTCGGGGTGCACTGACAGAGAGGAAAGTCTGGGATACGAGCCATGGGAAATGCATTTTGAGGGGCTGTAGGATCATGCTGGGGCTCACGCATCACCAGGGGGAGACAGGCTATATTGTAGTGCCACAGGTGAGGTGAGACCTGTGAGGCTGCACTTCAGTTTCACTTTTTTGGTAGGACACGCTTTGGTGCCTGCTCTCTGGAGAGCACTGCTGCTTTCTAATCAGGCCACTGGAGGACTGACACCATTTGTTCCCTGTGGAGTGCTGGAGCCCTGAGTCTCTGCCCAAGTGTGAAGTGTTCCCAGAAGAGGTGGAACAGCAAAGCTCCTATCACAAAGGCAAAGTGGACTCAGGAATTATTCATAGCAGAGGTGTTCAAAGGCTTCCCACAGCTGAAATTTTCTGGTAAGTGGGGAATATCTGGAAGAACACCTTGTGCTGTCTCACTATGACCTTATTTCTGATTATGGCTCATTTTGCAGCACCTGCTTTGTGTTTTTTAAATGAGTGTCTTTAGCCTGATGTAAATGAGAGGGTAACAATGACATATTAAAGGTACTGCACCCACCCAGTGCAAGTCTGATGTATATAAACAATCTGTTTTTAAACAGGTAGTTTAAGAAGAGAGAAAGACATTGTGATGGTGCCTGATGCTGGGCTGAGGAGCCAGCTGGGTCCTGGGACTGTGAGAAGCCCCTCCAGTGAGAAACCAGACTGAGATGAGATCTGGGAAAAAAACAGGCCAAGGAAGCCCAGGGAAGGAGCCAGCTGTTGGAAAAAGGAAATAATGAAACCTGTCTTGGATATAAAATAGTTATGCAATAGCTTCTGCTGTCATTAATCATATAGAGATAAGCTGGCCCTGACACAGCATTTGTAGAATAATACAAACAACAAGAGAAACAAAAATGTTCATTTATTGATCAATTTTAGTATTAATATTGTCATAAAAGTTATTTAGGTGGAAATGTCTTTGAAAGAGAATTTATATTTGTTGTGTTTTAGAGTTACATTTCATATAGATCAGATTCTTAATGATTTTCATAAAGATTTGGGTCTTTGGGAAGTAGAAATTGTTCTCACCATAAATGATAAGCCAGATGTTGACACAAACCCAAACTATTTAATATTTAAATTAACCAAAAAAATTCCACCCAGTAATTCTAGTATTCTTTTCCTCTGTATCTCAGTTAAAATGTTCTTCTCCTCAATTACAGCCACACTGTGCTATAAATGTATGAAGTTTATGACAGGCTTCTCTGTCAGTTGTTGTTTCCTGTGCTGGTATGTTTGGGGATCTCAGCTGGTGTCCTCCAACCCTGGGAAACATGCAGCACAAGTGTGCATGTGAGCAGGACTCCCTGAGCATCTCATGTCCAGACTTTGCAGATGCTTTTCAGTGAGACAGATGGCATCCCCCTGGGCTGGCACCCTGGGGACTCTGCCTTCAATGGCAGGTGGTAGAGGAGAGAGAGAGGTGTGATGGGTGCTGTCCAATGCATCTACTTTTTTTATACGTTGTCAGCAAACTCTCTTAGAAGTCCTAAGAAATAATGTTTGCACAGCTAAAATGATCAATAGCTAACAAGGTGCTAATGCAAGGTACTAAAGTGCAGCAGGTAGTAGTGATAAAGCTGGGCTTTGCTGGGTGTATGCTCACAATAACAGGACAATCTTGCACTGAATTCTTCCCAGTATCAGTTTATACCTACAATGCCAGTCTGGTTTAAAAGTTTTTACAGCTCATACTTGTGAAAAATAAATAATCCCCTTTTAGCCTTAGCAAGTGGCCATCAGAAGCACACAACTGATTCTCATAATGTCCTTTGGAGTATTTATAGATAACCCATAAATAAAATCAGTTCTTAATGAATGACATGCCTTGCCTCTGCTATTCAACCAAAAATCCCTTTATATCCAATACAAAATGGCAGCCACAGAAGCAAAATTATGAAAACTCCCATTTTCTTGCAAGTGCAAAATGAGCATACAAGGAGGTGCTGTTGCAGTCTTGCTGGGCTATTTTTATACTGTGATCATGTTACAGAGATTTCTAGTTGCTAATCTTCACTTATATATGTGCCATAAGGCTCATTGCTGACCCTCAGAGAATGAAGATTCTGTTTAGTAGACTCTTCTGGCTTTCATTATTATGGGTGAAAAAAGAGTGATTAAAGCATTTCATGCCAAGATGAAAGTGGAGGCAAGGTAAGCCAGCCTGGGCGAATGACTGCCCTTCCTTTGTAAGGACTTACTTCCAGGGGCTTCTGAAAGGAGGTTCTATTCCTCCTTCAAGTCATGGGCTGAAAACTGCTTGTCTGAGAGAGGTTTTAATTAACAACCGTGAAAAAAGCCCTGTGGACTTCATCGGTTTCAAAGGTGCTAAGAAATGTCTGCTAAATATTCCCATAGCCAATCCAATGTGGCTTTATCCATCTCCTGTGACCCGCTCGCCGTGCTCCAAGGCTGGGTAGCTCCACGAGGATGGAGCAGTGCCGGTGAGGGCTGCATGCCCCGGCTCCCAACAAGATGCCACCAACATGCCTGCTTCTCTGCTCCACTGGGTGCCTGGCACAGGCTCCAAGCTTTCCTTCCAACCAAGGATTATTTCCTAAAAACCAATCTTCTCACTCTCCTGGCTTTAACTCCTGTTCTGCCTGTCAAAGTTTTCAGTGGAAGCTGGTGTTCCCAGGGGCATGTTAAAGACATACTAGATCAGATAGGCCAAAGCATGCTCTTACTAGCACATAGTTCAAGGGTGTTCCATCAATACCTGCCTAGCTAGCTGTGAAGTGTAAGGCTGTGTTCAAAACATTTTGGTTTGTTTTGTTAAAGCCGTGCCTGAAGATGCATGATTACTTTACTAATTCAAAGTCTTTTGCTGCTGCAAAAAACATAAATGACGTGCAGAAGTTGGAAGGAAACAAATTCATGCTTGAATGAAGCCAGGACAGGTTTTGCTTCTGATGGGTGCTGGGGTGCTCCAGCAGAAAGTGCCTGTTTGGCACAGGGCGTTGTTCAATGGCATCTATGGCTTGTGTTTGGCAGTGCCAGAACAGCCCCTCCTGGCCCACAGGTAATTATGAAAGCGGGAACTCGAGTGCTGCTGATCTCAGCAGGGCTGCAGCGCCCTGTGCTTCCATGGACAACTCAGCAGCATGCCGAATGCCATCGCACAGAAAAGCTACTTGTGAGTTTGGGACGAAAGGTCTGGAGACTGGAGCCGTGAAGGACAAGTCTCTCCATCTCTTTCCTGCATTTGTAGATGGGCAAGTACAGACAGACTGAAGCTGCCCTGCCCCAGTGCCCATGGAAGCATGTTTAGCCAGCATTGCCCACCTCATAAAGGCAGCTCTGCCCACAGGAGCTGCCCTCACTGCGGGGCTGAACACGACGCGGTGCTGCACTAAACACAGCACTGGGCTGCCTCCAGCTCAGAGTAGCTGTGCCAGCCTGCAGCATGGGCAGGAGACCGCTGCTGTCTGCATCCACCTGACCAAACACATAATAACCTGGCCATAATCTGAGTTCGTGTTCTAATCCCATCTGACTACCACGATCTTCTAAATTTATTTTTTTTTTATTTCTTGTGGGTGGAGGCAGACAGGACACGACTGCACACACTCCTGAAGAATGAGAGGTGTGTGAGCAGAAACTGTTTGCTTTGTTGCACTTGAAGTTGAGTCCACATCCACAGCAGGCTTGTATGGGGCTCTGCTGTGTGCTATGGAAACATTATTGTCTCAGAGTTTCACTACAAATGCACTTGTAGCACACAAGAAGACTAAAGACCTGTGAGAGCTCTTTATCTCCTACACCTTGTTTCATTTACCTCCATCAGTTTCTCCCCAGCTGGCTGAGCACCAGATTCAGGCAGAAGTACAAAAGCTTTTGTGCATTCTTATAGGCTCAGAGTTCCTGTTCCACGTGTAATGTTAAGCCTCAGGAATCCTGTTTGGAAAGGGCTGCTAGAACTCCAATCCAGTGGGCTTCTGGCAGGACAGAAAGGTGACGCCAAGTTGAACACCATGTTGAGTAGTGGAGCCAAATTTATTCCTGGTGCAACACGGGGTACATCAGAGAAACTAAACAAAACAGATGTTTGGTCTGTGAAGCTTAGAGTCACTAGACATCTCTAGCTGTTCTTAAAAGGTTTCCTTAATGATGCTGATTAGACTATTAGAGGGGAAGCCGCAAGAACCCGTGTTACCGCTGAGTTTGCAGACTCATGTCGGCATAGCATTGCCAAGGTTTGCCCCTGAGCCAGGCTTACTCCCTTTGCAGGATAGCTAGAGTAGTTTTATTGGCAAGCATTCTCTGTAAAGATTACTGATAGTGAGTGTGTTGTGATGGTGACATACACAACTCTTTCTGCTGTTAATGGGCTAGGAAATTGCCATTACTTTCAGGCAAAGCACATAAAATTACAACTCCTTTCATGACCCTTCACTTTAAGAAGGCACTTGAGGGGCTGATTTGTACGAACGTAATTTTAAGGTGCTCTGCAGCTTTTGGGAGTGACAAACTAGGCAACACACCATGAAATGCATAATTGGTGAGAGTTAAAGTCAAAACTATTCACAGATTCTAAATTCCTTCCCAAATTCTTTTCCCCATTGTTTGCATGCAGCATTACTTAATCAGAACAGATCTTCATCCTGATCAGCGCTGCTATGGGCAGGGCTCAGTAACCACAGCATTTCCCAAGAGTTTCTTGACTCTGACTCTGCCAGGCTGACGTTTCATTAACCAAATACTCGTCTGCCACAGTTAAGAAGCCTTCAGTGAAGATGATGTAAGCTTTGCAGGTGTAGATGAAAGGTGAACTGAATTTGGCCTTTAGTTATGCCTTGTTGTATAGGATTGACATGACTGATAAGTTGAGGGGGGAAAATATTGGGAAAAAAATTAAACACATCTAAGTTTCCTTCCAGTCAATTCCAGCACTTGAACCGGTGCTGTATGCCTTTACAGAAGGCAGCTGTAGTAGGCTGGGAAGCACTCTCATGTTGCCTAGGGCGTAGCTTTGATCAAACAACCTCAGCTTGCCTCTCACAAAGCTTTCTTCATGCACCTGATATGGGATTCCTGCCTGAGATAATGAATCATGATGCATTTAAAAGAAATTAAAGGATTCACGTCAAACTCGGCCTCTAATCCAAAGCAGCACCTTGATCATTCCTCCTGTGTGCAGTGCAGCAGGGCAGCAACAATCCCAGGCACTGGCTCATGGGCTGAGCACCCGCAAATGTAGGTCACTGCCATCTGAGAGGCAGAATCAATGTTTCAGGGTGCATTGCTCCCTCTAGCTTATGACTTTAATTGAAGGGGTAGAAGAGCTAAAATGAATTTTTAAACAAGCTGACTGGAGGGCAAAAAATCATCCTAATTAAAGCTCATTCACTCTTCCTCTGATCCAGCAGGCAGATAGTGCTTCCTTTCTGCACTTTGAAGAGGTTAGTCCAGAGAGGCTTCCAGAGAAAGCAGGCCAGAGACTGTCAGAGCTCACTTCCACACAGGTTTCCACCACAGGGATCACTGACTGTACCTGTCCATCCACAGACCAGAGAATCTGAAGACAACAGACAGGATTAGAGGCACATGATCCCAACGCTGTCCTTGCATGGTGAAATAAGGGGACTGGATCTCTTCGAAAATCTTACTTCTTTTTCTCCCTGTGTTTGTGCCGTTTTGTGCATTGGTCCATTTATTCACTGAGTTTTGAGTACAATTGCTTACTCTCTGGGCTGGTTTTTCAAGAGGAGGTGCTGGGGACGATCCCCAGGACAGGGGGCTGCCACGTCACGCTGGCAGGACCTAGCTGGCATACGCACCCACCGCACCGCTTTGCATTTGGCTTTTCCTGTGGTTCATATTCTCAGGCTTTGCTCTCTGACCATGAAGTAGGAAACAGGTTGCTTTTAGGTATTCTATTTTTTAAAAAGTCTATGGCCACCTTCTCTTTATTTACCTCCAGAGAACTGGAATTCCATTGGGAAAAAAGTCCAACTTTCAGAGTCTTTGTAATTAAAACGTGAGATTTTGTTTTGCTGAAAAGAACGGCTTAATCCCCTGGTCCCTTTCAGTTTAAATGTTTGTTCTGTATTGCAAACACAGCTGCCAGCCCAGCTTCCCCAAATGCCACCATGTCCTGCTGGCCCCAGCAAAGGAGCAGGGCCGAGGCCAGCAGCAGTAGCGGGGTGTCCTTCTGCAGAGCTTTGGGGTGAAGAAGCGCTGCCAAAGCCCCTGCCTCGGCAGAACACACTGGGGAGGGAAGAATACACCGGTCCCTACCTCACACTGACGAGATGAGGTCAAAGGCTCAGAAGCTGAGAGGGCAGCTGCACTGGAGAGGAGAGGAGAGCGGCCCATGCGGCGGAGGAAAGGGAGAGCTGGGGTGGCGGGGAGCGGGGAATGCTTCCCCTCTGGGGCAGCAGCGACTTGCCTTTGAAGACCAGCGACAGCCTATCTTTGAAGTTCGTTTCATGCTGAGTACATAAGAGCTCTGGGGGTGTTCACATAACAGAGATGCCTGGCAGTAGTTCCAGGGATTGTGCAAGGGCTGCCATGAAGTCAGCCAGGAATGGGACTATGGAGGTGCTCCCCAGCTAAAGCAGAGGGGTGGGACTGGCAGCCAGGGACCCACTCCCTAACTAGGCAAAAGGGTGAGGTGGAGAAGCTGGAAAACTGCTCCTCCCACGGCTGAGAGACCTCATTCCCACCCTAGAAAAGCATGCCCACAGGCAGGGGAGTTGCTGTCGAGCTCTAGCGAACGGTTAGAGCCAGGCTGACTCCAAGCCCCTGGACCATAGGATGTTAGCCAGCATTATGCAAGGCAAAGAAAAATTAAATGCTGCTTTTTAAACCCATTTGTAGAACATCATTAAACCCTTGGCCCTTATGGCGTGCCTGATGCCCTCAGGAACTTCTGGCCACATCCAGCCGTGACCATGGGAATGCCTTTTGGCATGTTATGGTTCCTGGACACCAGCACTTCCATCATCCTCCTGTCATGCTAGAAGACACTCATCCCAGGCCACCCACCTGACTCCAGTGATAAGTATGATGAGAGTGTGGGGCACAGTGACAGATTCCTGAGGCTGTTGTGTGGGTGAGATACAAAGCAGTGTGTGAAGGCTCTTGATGGTTTGCCAACCAGTTTGCATGGATGTGAAATTACTCTTTATTTCCGCCATAATCAAGATTTTTGAGAGCTGTTGTGGTGTCTCATTTGGATGCAGCACCACTCTACACTGCCAGCACTGAGTTGCACCCACATACATCTTTAGCTGTGTCCTCTGGTGAATATCAAATACATGTCCTGAATGCGACGGCAAGACTGAAATGTTCCCAAGCTGCCGGCTGTGGCAGCCTGGCAAATGCATGAGTAAAGTTTTACAGTGTTTGTGCCTTTTCAGCATAGTCTTCCCTCTGCATCCAGCAGATGCTGCCTTGATACAGCTGTCAAGGCATGCCACATAGATTGCGTAAATAAACATGGAAAATGTGTTTTCTGAGGAGCACTGCCACACATGCCACGGCCAGCTGGACCTACAAGTCATGGAACATGACGAAATGTTTTCCCTCCTGTTCCTACCAAGAGATATTTCAGTACCATGTCCCTGGTGATTCAAAACCTGTTTCTTCATGCTTCAAAACTGGGTGTTACATGTTGAGAGTGACTTGCACAATCTGTTTCCAATGACAAAATTCAAACATTTCTGATACTTGCATGAAGAAGAATGGAGCAAGTTTTCATGTTTGCTATACCACACCTCAAAGAGCTTTGCTTAAAAATAGTGACTTTTTAAATAAAACAAATAGTGGATTGTTGTTTTCTTTCGGTTTCTGATTTCTGAGCCTTCAGAATATGACTAATCTAAATTTGCCTATTTTCTTTGTGAATATGAGTGCTGGATACTTTCTTATTAATCTGTAAGTATTTTACTCTTAGATAATTATCAGTGTGCAGGAGCTTGAGCTTTATAGAAAACATCAAATCTTTTAAATTCCTGATAAAAATCTTTCCTTTATCTATGTCGTCTAACAAACCAAACCAAAAAGATGATTTTTTTAATGTGGATACCTTTGAACTTAGTCAAGCCCAGAAAATTTTGGTCCTCCCAGAAAAGATTTCATAAGATTTTATTAGTAACTAACAAGGCATTTGTATCACAGTACATAAAACATAGTATTTGATACTCAAAAATCAATTCATAAAATGTCTTGGGTAACAGGAGATAGCTCAGCATGTGGCTGATGACAGTAACACAGGTTAAAGTTCAGATTGATTTGAAAGAACATGATCCCCAGATCAAAAGAAATACTGTAAGCAGTAGTTCGGTTAGAAAATATACAGGAAGGGCTGTATAATTAAGGATGCGTAATTGCGCGTTCTAGAGCAATACATGTAGTTATGTTAAAGAATGAATGGTGAATTAGATAGTGATGATATTAAGATGTATTAGTATCTAGCTGGATTCTGAGTCTATGGGCCTTAGGCACAACTCATTGATTATTTTTGTTGCCTCCTAACTTAAGGGTTAGAGGGAAAAGGCAGCACAAAAGCTTTCACGACAAATCCTGTCTTTCTAGTGAAATAGCTGCCCACATCACTGCCTGGACAAGGCAAGGCAGGAATTGCCTCCTAGGTTAAAAGCAGTATTATGTCAATTCCTTTGGTTTTTACTCAACTTCAGACCAAACTTTCTGTGGATCTTGAGGGAGACTGCCAAGTGAAAGAGCTATTGCACTGAATCTGATGATGTCTGAGTAGTTTAGCTTAATTTGAAAGACAGTTCTGAAGTTGAATGGTTACCCTTAGTGGACAACTACATATAAATTTGTTCACAGGAGTAGTTTCATAGTTTCATAGTAGTTTCCTGTACTCTTAGTTATTCACTACGTGGCTTGGACTTTGGTATGTGAAGGGTTTGTTTATCATTATTAACTATCACTTTGCATGGCAAAGTACAGGCCACTAGCACCACACAGCCACTTGTACAACTGAGGAGCACCTTGCACAAGTACACAGAAAGATCTTGGTCTCTTCTGAATATCACTGGAGATTTTAGTCTGAGGGCATCTTGTAGCAGGGAGTGTCACAGTTCAGTGCGACCCGTTTCCCATTTCCAGGCCTATGTGTACATCATGCACTTCAGCTTGAACAAAAAGGAAAGAGAGGTAAGACTTCGTTCCACAGTTCATCAGGCAGTAAAGTGTGGTCACTGTTTTACCAGGTAAATAGGCTAAATCAGAGCACAAAGACTGTCTTCAGGTTTTCAATCTGAAAACCTTAACTCCAGTAGCAAAAACTACTGGTGTTGAAATCAGTCTAGAAACACTCCGCATACAGCCCTGGGGCTCCTTCATGTCCTGCCCTCATCTACCACCCAAGCTAACCACTGCATAGGTAGTGGGTTGGATTTACTGCATTTTGCTTTGTCATCAAGGAGCAAAATTAATAACCATGACAAGTTCTCAGATAAGTTTCTAAATCACTGCTGTATCAGCCTAAACAGTGAATTAGACTGAGCAGGTCTATGCCCAAGTAAGTAAACAGGAAGACTAAGGATCGAAACATATTCCCTATGTATTTTAGATCTGTGCCTATAACGATAATCAGTTATCTCTTATTTCAGGTTGGGCAACAACATTGGTTTCCAGCCCGGTGAGCTCACCAGCACGCTCTGCTATCGAGCATTTCAGTCAATGACTTTCTTTTGCCTTGGTTTCTGATAGTCATTTTGAAGTCACTTTGCATGTTGAAGCCTTCAAGATGCCTTCATGAAAGATTTCTGTAACAGAGTAAGTAACAGGAGTCTCAAGTTACTTCTGTAACAGAAGCATCAAGAAGGATGACCAAGCCCTGGCAGCAGTGGTAGGGACTCTGGAGCATAGGCAGCTTTTCCATCAGTCCTCCTGGTCAAAGGGAAGGAGTTTGAAAGGGCCGGTTCAATCTGGCAAATCAACAGCTGGTTACAGGACTGATGCCACAGCCGCGGGTTCAGCTGCTTACACCACTGGACTCACCTTGAGAAACCTGACCTACTGGGGTCTGAGGGGGTCCATCTGTCAGAGAAGGGGAAGAGCATCTTCGCTCATAAGCTTGCCGAGCTGGTGAAGAGAGCTTTAAAGTAAGGTGGCTAGAGGAGGGGAGTTGCAATTCATCCCAATCCTACCAGTTTGATGCCAGTGTCTGCAATGGACTCTCAGAGCCTGGACAGGGATCATAGCTCAGTAGGAGGGCACCTGAAGAGCAGCACAAAGGAATTCCAGCCACTCCAGTTAGTAAGTCAGCTTCAGGGGCCAAACTTAAAAGCCTCTATGCAAGCACAGATAGCACAGGGAATAAACAAAAGGAGCTGAGATGTGCACGTCTGCAGATCTTACTGGCAACACAGCGGGTGGTGGGATGGGTCCTATGTCTAGAGTGTTGGAAAGGAAGAACACAGACTCTTTAGGAAGGGCAGGGGAGAGGAGGAGGGAGTGTCACCCTCTATGTCAGTGACTAGCCAGAATGCACGGAGGTCTGCCTGGGGATGGATGAGGAGCCAACTGAGAGCTTCTGGGTCAGGACTGAAGGGAGGGCAAGGACAGGTGACATTACAGTGGGGGTCTGCTGGAGGCCATCCAACCAAGGAGATCAAGTGCATGAGGCTGTCTATAGACAGATAGGAGCAGCCTCACTTTCAGAACTCTGGTCCTCATGGGGAACTTCAGCCACCCCAATATCTGTTGGAAGGACAACACAGCAAGGCATAAACAATCCGGGAGATTCCTGGAATATGTTGTTGACAACTTCCTTCTCCAAGTCATAGAGGAGCTAACAATGAGAAGTGCTCTGCTAGATCTTGTTCTTGCCAACAAGGAAAGGTTATTGAAGACTAGGTTTGAGACCATCTAAGGAACCTGAAGATGCCTGAGTACATGGGATTTGAGATGTGTCTGTAGGTCCTAAGAGAACTAGCAGATGAAGTGACTAAGCCACTCTCTATCATATTTGAAAAGTCATGGCAGGCTAGTAAAGTTCCCACTGATTGATGCATCTTTCTAACTGGTACTGGTGGACAAGAAGCTCAACATGACCCATCAATGTGTGCTCACATCCTAGAAAGCCAACTACGTACTGCGCTGCATTAGAAGAAGTGTGACCAGACAAGTGAGGTGATTCTGCCCCTTTACTCTGCTCTTGTGAGACTCCACTTGTGGTACTGTGCCCAGCTCTGGAGTTCTCAGCACAGGAAAGACATGGACCTGTTTGAGTGGGTCGAGAGGAGGGCCAAGAAGATGATCAGAGGGCTGTAGCACCTCTCCGGTGAGGACAGGCTGAGAGACTTGGGGTTGTTCAGCCTTAAGAAGAGAAGGCTCTGGGTAGACCTTATAGCACCCTTCCATTACCTAAAGCGTGCCTAAAAGAAAGCTGGAGAGGGACTT
>NW_008590551.1:0-491 GCF_000691845.1 Merops nubicus | reverse complement strand
CCACTTGGTGGCCAGTCATAAGCGGTGCTCTCCAGGGCTCAATATTTGGACCACTTTTGTTTAACATCTCTATCAACGATTTTGATGAGGAGATAGAGTGCACCCTCAGTAAGTTTGGAGACTTCACCTAGTTGGGCAGAAGTCTTGAGCTGTTTGAGGGCAGGGAAGCTCGTCAAAAGGATGTGTACAGGTTGGATTGATGGACTGCAGCCATTGGTATGAGCTTCAGCAAGGCCAGGTGCTGAATCCTGCACTTGGTCCGCACAACCTCATGCAGCTCTACAGGCTTATGGAAGAGAGGCTGGAAAGGTGCTCATCAGAAAGGGACCTGGGGATACTGATTGACCATCAGCTAAATATGGATGTACCCACTGGCTGGACAGAGATGTGCACACTGGGTCCTGCACAGGAACAACTGCTGGATACACACAGACCCACGCCTGGTGGACCCTAACACCCTCAGCCATCGGTCACTCACAGCTGGTGGGCAC
>NW_008590550.1:0-34060 GCF_000691845.1 Merops nubicus | reverse complement strand
TGGGGGGCGGTGCGCCGCCGCGGAAGCCCCGCGGAGCTGTCCCTTCAGCACCCGGACCGCCCGGCGCTCCCTCCGGCAAAGCAGCCCCAAGCCGCGCCCCGAGACTGAGGACTCAGTTTCGCTGTGAGCGATTCCCGAAGTCAAGGAGGTTTTTGTAGAAGCAGGAGTGGTGGAGAATGTGTTCCGCTCCATTCTGCACATTTCATAAAGTCCATCTTGTCACCTCTGCCTGTCTGATGGAGCCTGAGCAGACCATCCGCTGAAACCACAAGACCTTGGACACTCCTCTCCTGCACATGCAGCCAATCTCAGACGATTCTGACAGGCTTTGAATCTGCCAGCAGTTACATAAGGGACATTTTCTATTCCTGTGAAATACTGTGATATATTGGAACAAACTGGTCTGAGATTGATTAAATGACTAAGCAGATTTGAAGCACTGGCTCAGTCACAAGACCTGTTCACTGCTCATGTACAACATTGCTATTCTGTTTGAATACTGAGCCTAGCCACACAGCACTATTGTCTATGGCCCACCGGCATGCCTGGTAGTCTCAACACCAGAAAAATCACAAGTTATAAATTAAAAAGGAAAAGTGGAAGGTGAAAGACAGAGGTCCCTAAAACTTCATCAGAAGCATGTCCAGATAACCGTCGTCCTCATTGACAACTACCCACAGACCAAAACCACGTGAAAAACAAATGATATAACAAACAGTGTTGTGGCAATGATGTGACAAAACACATCCAACGAAAACTTCTTTCCTTTCTGTATTTTTTATAATGCAGTGGTAGCTGCTGTCTTGAATGACCTGTGTGCGCATTCAACACTCTGTGTGTGTTGTTTGCATGAGGGGAGTTAGGAAATTGTTCAGAAATTCACTGATGGTTGGTTACTAACACACTGATCTTAGTAGCTGCAGTATTGTGACTGACATTTCTGAGCTTATATTGCCCAGGATTCCACAGGTAACTTAATAAAACATGCTACCACATTAACACATGAAAATCATATGGAGATTCCACACGTGTGTGAAAAAATAAGTATAGATTGTAGGACGCTGTTTTGTGGCTTCCTTAAATTCTTCTCTTGTATGTGGGGAAATATTGATTTTTTTTGTTCCTGGTGGTAACATTGAGATTTATTGATCATGGTGGAAAAAATAAAAAAAAAGGTCAGTTTGTTCCACCACAGGACACCAAACCCTGACAGTTAGTGCAATATGCAAGTGGTCCACAGAGTGTGATGTGTGACCTGCCTGTCTTCATAAGTATTGGAAAAACTTTTCATTTTATGAGATACTTCTTTCCAATCAAGAGATTAATTCAAACCCCCAGAAAAAAAAAAAAAAACCAAAAAAAAAAAACCTTCTGTAGGTCCAGTATGTCATACATAGTGCATGTGTCTGCTAAATGAAGAGTATCTTTTATTTAACATACATAAAGCTAAGAAAGATGGACCCTATTTACACAAGGGATCTAGTTAAAGAACATTGTTCAGGTTTCTAGAACTGCTCAGTGTTTTGAAATAACAAAGAATAACGCTATTTTTTTCAGTATTAAGCTAGGAGATTCATCTCAATGTTGATACATAAGGAGACCACAAGACTCAGAGAACACATCAAACCAATGCTTTAGAAAACAGCATTAAACTTTCATGTTATAAATAAGCAGAAAATCATGTTACAGTCTTTCTTTGCTTTTAAATAGATTTTTTTCATATTGTAGCCCTTAGTTTATTAAAAACTGTGTTCTAATTCAACAGCTGCATACTGCTCACAAGGTGATAAAACTGCAGATTTAGGTGTTATAGAAGCAGACCCAGCTACAGCCTGATACCCTGTCACCTTGTAAGTTTCCTCTATCCTAGTCGAACCCAGGACAACCTAAAAACATGTACGCAACCTTGGAGAAATATATTGCTTTGGTATATTCTCTTAGCAGACACTGCATCTCAATCTGTTCTGACATAGCTTGAAGAAAAGAGGACAGAATTTGATTGAAAGTGCATCCTCTGCCTATAGGACCTTTATTGCAAACAGACTAGATGAGAGATAGCAGAAGGCCTAGAGACATGCTTGTTTCACACAACAAAAACCTTCAACAAAAGTCCAACAAAAAAGTTATCATTTACTGGCTTGGCTCCAGTTGTAGCTGGAACTCTTTCTGGAACTACTTGAACGTCATGAGGTAGAAGAGGACTTCCCTAGTGTGGGGACTCAGATAATACGCAATGTATATTCTGTACTTCTTTTTGCTAATGTACATTTTACAGGAGAATCATCAGACAAAAAAGGCATGAACATCCCAAAGGGGGTGAGTGTGAAGAAGACCCCAGTTTTCTTTCTCCCAGAGGAGTGACTTGAGTCACTAAGTCACAGAGTCAGTCTCCCTCTCTCTGCTCTACATGACAGTCATATCTCTGGCTACAGTGTCTTTCACCCCCCACAAAAACACATCCCACGGACTGGTGATTTTGACTGTCTCCTGACATGTAGGAACCATGGATCCAAAACCCTACAAGCTGGAGAAGGATTAGGTTTCCCACTTCCTAAGCAGTGATCCAGCCCATAGTATTCTGCTAATTCATATTAATTCCGCTAAATCAACAAAAGATGAGTGGCAGCTCTTTCACCAAGAGGAGCAAGAGCTCCAGCATAACATTTTTCTTACTCTTTTAGATGATGAGGTGTCCTCTTCCTCAAAATGGAGACTTCCTAGGTTGCTACCCACAGATACAGTTGTATTTACAACAGTATTCCAGAAGCTCTGCCACCATTTTAGAGTTAAAAGAATTAAAATTATAAAGGTTTTTAATTTAAAATATGCATACATTTAATATACAAAATTATACAAATTATACATTTAACTAACATAGAAAAATACATCTTGTTAACAAGATAAAATGTCAACATATCTTACATAATTTAAGTGAGAGTTACAAATCTGTGATAATCATCAAGTAGACTTGGTGATTTCATTACAATTCTGTATCGTCCCTAGTTACACTGAAAATTAATACATATATACAATTGATACCCATGACAAAAGTCTTAGAGTGGAAATCTTTGCTGAAAAGTTATCCAGAAGGTTTTAATGGAAGAGATTAAAGCAAGAGTGGCCTCTCTCATACTACTGAAGCATCTCACTTAGCTGAGACCAATCTGACACCCTGTTACAGGGTGGTCATGGGTCAAAGTTTAAACTTTTTGCATTTATTTACAGACACGCCCCTGCAGTCTAACTGGTGCATCTGCTTAATATGTATCACACACTAAACCCCAGCCTTTTTGTGCATTCTTTGGTACGTCTTCAAGTGGATCCAAATTTGTGGCCCTAACAATGGCTCTTCTTGACTTCTAGTTACCATCTCACTGTTGACTGTGCAGAACAGTTAAATAGCTGCACAGCACTATCACTCAGAAGGCAAGATCTCCATATGTTATTCATCCCAGATAGCTCATAATACCTCAGGAGGTGGGGAAAAAATCTTTGTCTCAGTCAAACAAATGTGTGCAATAATTCTTCACTCCTTATTTAATTTACATGGTTTCTTTTTCCAAGTTCCAAACAAAAGACAGAAGTGTAATTTATAAACAAGCTATAAAAATCTGTTCCGTGCTTGTCATCACAGGGAGAAAAAAAGAAGACCATCACCATTTTTTTTTAGCTCTATAGGAACACATTGCTCTTAATTCCTAAAAGAAAAGAAACATTCATGAGCTAAAAGCTTATTCAGCTCTTCCTAGGATCTGCTTAGGACCCTCTGTTAGTAGATTAATCACTTCCCATAGGCTTTTTTTTTTTTTTTTCACAGGGGTGGTTTTCACCTGTTAACCACATTTTCCCTCTTTTTAAAGAACACCACAGTTCAGGGAGTAGAGCAATGAAGTTGTTCAGCATCAGTTGGTGCACACTGCACAGTAACCTCTCACACTGGAATTTACATTTGCATATTCATATTCCCATAGCAAGAGTCTGTGTTACCCAGAGACACAACAGAGAACAGAGGTTCATACCACAGACCCCAACAACTCCAAATGACAGCAAGTCTCCACAACTTCTAATTTATCTTTTCCTCTCCTATGTGCATAGACAATGTTGAAGAGTGCATGATGCTAAGTATCTGTCCTTTGTGAGCATTTCTTAACCCAAGTAGAAGCAAGCATGAAATCTTGGCCCCAGGGAAGCCAGTGGAAACATGCCAGTCACTTCAGTGGTAGAAGCATTTCTGTCAGTATATTTAAACTTTTTCCTTGTTTGATTGGTTGATTTGTCTTTTGTTTTTTTTTTTTTTTTGTCTTTACCTGTAACTTGCAACATTCCTAGTATGCAGCTATATTTTTATTCACATTTTGTGTAAGCTTACTCACTTTCCTAACATTTGTGCAGGGACAGAAATTCCTGCCCATAATCCCATGGCCACTGATTTCTAATGCAAATATGTTTGGAGCCAAAGGCACAATATTTTAAAGGAACTCTGCTAAAGTGGGAAAGAGGTTTGAACAAGTTTTTGTAATCCTAAGGTCTGTCCCCCTTCTGCCTCCTTAAGGCACTAAAGGATTTCCAAAGGATTAGCAGCAAAACCCAACACGCACATGTCCCTCCCTCCACCCCACAACCACAGTGAATTCAAATACTCACATCCTTCATCTGCAAGTGAGAAATGCAGCTAGATTTATGAAACACAGATTGGAATTTTCACTTCTTAAGAGGGCCCAAGGACAAACATCAGCCATGCCTTAGCAGGAGGTTTATCCTGGGGACTCCGCCGTGTATGTGAAATATTTCCTGGCAATTGTATTATTCTGAATGTAACATGATTATCATGCTGGAGTCAATCACTGTACTTCCAGCAACTGCCATTTATAGTAGTGTGAAGGACAGAATTTGGGATTTAATGGTGTAAGGAGCTGTTGAAATACAGTAAGCTGCATTTTCAATATCCTGCAATGCTCTATACAGTAGAGTATACATAAAAAAGTGAACTTTCAAAGAAATTATATATTCCATGTAACACTGCTCATTTTGTCTATTTAGGATGACAGAAGAAGACTGTACTTCCTTATGCAGAACTTAGCAGCATCTCAATTTTGACTGTAAGGAATCTGGTCAAAGCAATATTGTGCATAT
This sequence comes from Merops nubicus, assembly GCF_000691845.1. Taxonomy (NCBI): domain Eukaryota; kingdom Metazoa; phylum Chordata; class Aves; order Coraciiformes; family Meropidae; genus Merops; species Merops nubicus. The sequence goes on along the minus strand of NW_008590550.1, from coordinate 28,927 downwards.
AAAGCAATCAGAACAAAGTGCCCAATTTTGCATTCTGAGGAAGTCTAACAGATAACAACAATGCACATAAAGCATCCCTGGGCACGTTTACCATTAGTTAACACATTAAACAAGTTAACTTCTGCTTAGTGAAAGAAAGCTGAACAGACACTGTAATAACTAGACAACGCTTTTCACCATAAGGCAACTAGAAAATAATAGCTAGGCTCTCTGCCTCGGCTAGTAATCTCACATTAAAAATTTTCCTGCTTACAATGATTTGAGGTAAAGTTGGGATTTTAATTCCCAATCCTCAGCCACATAAAATACACCCGCTGGTCTATCAATTTAGTTAATAAACAGACTTTTCCAAAATCAGTGAGACAATTTTCATATTAGAAGGTGGTAGAATTTGAAGGAGATCAATGTGGTCTAAACCACAAAGAATGAAGTATGTTCTACATTCTTTCTGCTAATCTTTTTTTAAATTAAACCAAAAGGCAGAAAGCCTACAATGTTATAAAATGGAGAGGTTCATTATCAATGTTAATAGTTTATGAGAGGAGATTATGCATAAATACTAGGAAAGAAGCACGATGTTTTAGTTCAACACTTAATTCAAAAGGGAGAAGTAGAGTTTAATTGCCTGAGTGTTGTGGAAATGATGTATGTTTTCAGGTGGATAGTATGCAAATGGATAGAAACCTACACATATGTCATTGCTTTATTTTAAGAACTTGTAGTTAAGCTTCAAATGTTACCATGCCAACGTGTCGTCTTGTAACTAATCATAATCTAGAAATGCACATTACATTAATATGGGATTCTACAGTTTATTATCCTTCTGCCTCCTTTCAAAGGATATCTGGAATTATTGGGCAACTAAGCATTGCAAAGACAGCAGATTCTAGCAGAGAGCTCAACATGAAAAAGAAAAAAGATAAATACAAGTCATAAAACAGTTATAAAAACTGCAAGTGCTCTGCACTGTAAGGGCTAGTTTATGACAGTGGTACCCATGGCTGCTCCTGTTCAGGTCAACAAGAGTGTCGCCAATGACTTCAAGAGTGCTGTGTGCCTTTAGCTAAAGAGGGACTGGAGATACCCCTATGATCCCTTATGCACCAGCCTTGTGCCTCCATTCACATGTCCCTGCCTCCACAAATGGGCACTCAGACAGGAACAGTAGGGTTATGGGTGCTTAAATCCGTACTGTACACTGTTGCAAAATGTGTTTGCATTATTACCAGGCAGTGCGTGCAAACCCATCTGACTCAGGAGCATGTATTCATGTGCATGCCTTAGCTGGAGCTTCAGTTCCATGTGGCCTGTTCATGTGGCTGAAATAATCAGACTACTAGGACACAGCACTTTGATGTTCCAATTTCCTCTCAGTACACATGAAGTACATTCTTAATTCCTACTTGCTCTTGTAAAAATGCAGTTCTGTCTCATTTCCTAAACAGTTTGTACCCTCAAGTACCATGTCCTCAGAAATACTAAACATCCTAACTCAGATCAAAGGCTCTTTCAGGAACGCTCAAAGCCACATGAGGCTGAAGATATTACATACCCACACAAGCAGACTCATGAAGACTGAGATCTGTGCTTAGCTTGATAATTTCTTTAAAATGCAAATGCTGAGATCCCAAGAAAACAAAACGGAATGAAAACTCAAACCACACACTGGGTTGGCCTGCGTGACCAGCTTCCACTACAGGAGGTGGCTAAAACATGGCAGATGGTAACTCAGGGCAGCTTCTCAGCTTTTCCAATAATGATGCAGCCACAGTCACTACCAGGTCAAAGCACCTTTCATCCTTCCTTCAGAGAAGTACTGCTTCTTCTGTGTGACTGATACATTCTTCCCTGGATAAGAGGAAGGAGGGAGGGAAAAAAAAAAATAGACAAAAGCATAAAATAAGTATGAGGATTTTCACAACTTAAGGAATTGTTTATTATTCCTTCAAGGTCAAAATAAAGCATTAGGGAAGCAATGTGCCTAGGTGCTTCCATACAAATAAACATAATGGCAGAGAAGACCCTATAGAAACTGAACTGTTCAAAACATTGAGACATTTTCCCTTGATTTACTGATTTTAAGGTGAAAAACACATCCCATACTTTTCCCTTTCACTACTCCTTGTAAACAAGTTCACATCATCCATTCATCAACATGGGAATAAACACTCCCTGCTATTTCCCAACCATCATTTCATAATCCCCTTGGCAGGGATCTACAGAAGTAGTCTCATGGATAAAGTTCACCCCAGGGATGACAGCCATCACAAGTCTAACCTTCCAAGTAAGTCTGATTTTTATGCCTCTTCTCAGAGCAATATTTGTCATTTGGATGATTTGAATTCTTCCCCAGATACTAAGTTTCAAAGTCCAAAAATTGCTATATCTGGCTTTCAATTTACACTAAGGCTGTCATTGTTACTGTTAAGTATCACCAGTGATGCACTGCATGCGTACTTAACACTAGCTAAATCTTGATGTATGCTGGAGAAACATACATCTTAGTACATCAGGACTACAGGAAATGATAACATAGAGAATTTCTAAAAATTGGATATTGTAGTATTATTATAATAATTGACTGGTAAGAAGAATTAACTGTCATTAATAAAACATGTCCCATTCACTGACATGCACCCCTCAAAAGCGAAAAATTAAAAACTGGAAAACAGCCTTTATGGCTTGTACTTTAGGATGGAAAGCTTTTTCAAGTGTGAAGAACAGCACTGAAAAAAAATCCTGCAGAGTGAGGCAGAGTAATAAAGAGAAGGCCATTATTTTTGGAGAAGCAGCTAGCTGGGATATTGTAGGACAAAAAACCAATGAGGTATGAAAAAGTCAGTGAGCCAGGAGAGTGCTAGTTGGGTGGGAGCACATGTAGGAATCCTAGCAATGAGAAGCATGTAGAGCCCTTGCATACTCCCTAGACCAACTCTCCATCTTGGATCAGAAGGTGGCAAATGTTCAGACTTGCTTCTAATTCAAAACAACACAAGAAGCTCTGTACAGCCTTCTTGGGACCTTATACATATCCTCTGCCTCTTCTGTAGGTAGATCCAAACAAAACCATATTTGGAACTTCTTCTCTTTCACTGGTCTAATAGAACTCTAAGATGTACTTCAAACAAACACCATTGCAGTTCTTTTTTGTCTCTAGGTAAAGAAAAGGTAACACTACTAGAACCTTCATGGATCATCTTCTTTCTTGACTTATGTCTTTATAGTCTGAGTGCAACCAAAACAAGACCAAACAGAACACACAACCTTTGCTCTCCATAGCTTCCAAGGATTTCTCAAGATTTTGGGCACTTTGCATTTTAGAATTAATATTACAAAGAGACATATGACTTAGTAGCAGGAGATCTGGTCTTGTGTTCTGAGACAGCCTGAAATACATTCTTATCTCTCCCCTTCTAGTCATACATAAAGTCTCTTCTCTGTGGTCCTGTCACTGTGCATAGGAGCTGGGGAGGATCGGAAAGCTGAGTTCCTATGTCCTTCTAAAACTTAGCCTTATTTTAGAAAACAGAAAGGTTGCAAGTTTAGTCTTTCAATTGCTCGCACAGGAGCTACCCGTTGTTGCCAGCTCTCTGTTTACTGACTTGTTCAAAGGGAAAAATTTCCCTAAAGTGTCAGAAGTGGAAACTGATGTGGCCAGAATAATGGAAACATGATTCAAGCTTCATTCATTCAATTATTTTTTAATTATTTTTTTTTCCCATTTCGGTGATTACATCCTTTGCTATCCATCAATTTAAATTTAAACCCAGTTCTCCTATTTTCTGAAGTCAGAGGGTCAGGGGTGAAGAATATTTGCCAAACATGCACTTCTAGAGTAGGGAGCTTTTACAAGTGTGAAAGTCATTATTTGCATAACATTTCCTTCCATTTTTGTTACTTCTACTTGAAATGTTAGCTGTCAATTATATTTCTTTTCCTGCTTTTATCAGACTTTTCGTGTTCTCTTTCATATTCCTTAATCATATTTGTCTGTCCTAGCTCAATCCTATGAGACATTATTTATCCCTCCTTTCATTCTCCACTCCAAGTGTTTTTGAAACTTGCAGTCTTAATTCCCTAACATATTTGTTCTTCACACTTCCCTTCTTCTTCTTCTTCCTTCCAGTTATTTAAGTGGCATGACAACATAAACCACTACTGAACTGGTTTGTAACTATTTTGGTCAGGAAGGCAGTCTGTTTTGTGACATGCTTGAAGAAAATAAAAAAGATCTCCATTATATCACTTTATCAAAGAACAATGCTGAGCAAGCATTTCGAGAGCCGAAGCACAAAGGTGCAGTTTCCAACCATGCATCACAGTGATTAAAAATGAGCTGAGTCTTTATCAATAGTGGATCTAAGAGTTTCAGCATGGGTGTTTCTGGTGCTCAGAAATTTGCTTGCCTCCCACTCTTTGTTAGGGCTAAAGCACACGCTTGAGCAATGATGCACAGACTGGGCTCATGTTCCTTCACATCACAAGTAAAATCAATTTCAGTCACCAACACAAAAAACTGCTAATGCAGAAGGTCGTTAAACAAAACTGATTTCTTCATGACATTAGATCTTTAAAGGGAGCCTCACAAGATAAATGTTATAAGACCATGCACTGTTTTCTAAACCAGGACCAAATAATTTCCAACATAACAAGGATCAACAATCCATTTTCATGGACTCCCTTGATGTTCTCTTTTTTTTGCTTCCTCTCTAAGCCACCAGCATTTATTTGTTCTATCTCCTCCCAGTCCAGTCCACCTCACCTATCCTTGTTCATCATGGGCTAAGTATAAGGAAATTATAAGACCATAGGAAGAAACTTCAGAAGGTAATTTAGATCAGCCTACTCAAAGCAGAGTCAGTTCTGAAGTCAGACCACTTTCCTCAGGGCTTAGTCAACTCTCAAAAACCTCCTGTGATGGAGAATGCACACTCCTCCTGAGCAGCCTGTCACATAGCTGGGCTATCCTCATGATGGAAATGTTTTTCTTATAACCAGTCTGAACCTCTCATTTCAACTTATGCCCACCGTGCCTCATCCATGCACCACTCTGAAGAGCATGGCTCCATCTGCCAAATTACTTCCTCACCGGTTCAGGAAGGCTGTTGTAAGGTCCCTCCAAAGCTGGCTCTTCTCTAAGGCGAATCAGCCTAGATCCCTTGGCCTCTCCTAAAGGGCAAGTGGTCTACTCCCTCAAGTACCTAAATTAACATATTTAACAAAGCTCAGAGAGCTTTGTTAAATATGTTAATTTAGGTACTTGAGGCCAGCTCAGCTTATTCAGAGACAGGCAATACAACCAATGCAATGATTGAAACAGTGCTGACCAGTCTGCACAAGCTCATCCACTTCAGCTCACACTGGTGGAACAGAACTAGTGCTGACTAGCCACACCTCCGCCTAAAGAGGGCTATCCTGTTTAACCCCTCCACTCCAGTCAGTTCCTTGGAGAGCAGAGCTCCATGTCCACTGCCAGGGTTTGTGGTCTCTGTCTCTTGCAAAGCACGGAGTGAAAGTCACCCTCCTCCCCTTAAGATGGTACAGTAGTAGAAGCTTTGGAAAAAGTCAGAAAGAAATGAGCCGATATAGACACTTTAAAGGCAAACAGCAGGGCTGAATGGAAAAAAAAAAAAACAACAACCAACCAACCAACCAACCCAACCCAAACAGCCGCAGGACTGTACACACATTCTTAAAATCTCTACAGCATCTTCTGAGTGTCTCTGTTTTGTTTTGTTGGTTTTTTTTAATTAATCATTGAATCATTTAGTTTGGAAAAGACCTTTAATATCATCAAAACCAGCTGTAATGAATGCATACACAGGATTTTAAGTTCTACAGTTCCTTCCATTGAGAAGGTAAATATGAAAAACGGAGGATGCTATTTGATTCTTATCATCTGAAATAAGGTATGAAATATGGTGACACCACTATAAAAACATATCAAAATAATGTCTGCTGACTTTCTAAATATCTGAGGTGGGTTTAGGTAGTGGACCATTATGCAGTTCCAACTGCTCCAGTCTGGCTTCTGAATAGTCAATGCATACTGGGAACATATTCTCAATTTATAACAGGCAGCATCAAACATCTGAACTCTACCAGTCCACAGTGGGTACTCTGGACTTCAGCCCTGATATGCAGGATGGTTACACCATATTTCCATTTTTTTCTATCGTTAGAGATATTTAAATTGAAGAAAGTGCAAAATTAAAGGAAATAATAAAATTCCTTCATACCCAACAAGTAAATATATTTTTTTTTTTGCTATTGTGAACAAATATTTGAAGAAGATACCATGAAACACCCAAAAAGAGTTTCTACTGTAAAATAGAAAATAATTACTCTGCTGTGTCTCTGCCCTTATCAAGGGTCACATATTATCTTTTCTTTAGTATCACTGAAACACCACTGGCTTCTATCACTATTCTGGAACTGCACAAATGAGAAAAAATACCAGGCATGAAAGCTTGTGCTGCTCTTTAATATTTGATAATGAAGTTACAGGTGTTTTACTTGGTCTAACTAATATAATCATGAGCATCCAATCATTTTATCATTTCTATTAATTACAGAAAATTAATGTGTCCATGGCACAAGCACACTTTAGTGGAAAATTATCTGCCATAAATTATTTCATGTGTGTTTTATAGTATCTTATATGAAAATATAGAAGTCTTTATTTAGAAAAAAAAAAAAAAATTTGATTACCTGCAAATAGAAAAGCTGGCAAAAAAGAAAGTGATGAAAACATTGCAAAGGTGCATTTTGCCATAATACACATGCGATCCCTCAGTTGTTTGGTAAAGCAATGCTGTGTAACAAAAAGCATACCGATATTTGCAAAAACATTTGATTTCTCTTTGGAAAAAAGAAAATCTAATAGTATTCAGTGTAGTCTTCTCATTCACAAATTGCTGCTTATAAAATTCATTTCTAATTGATGGATTCACATTGGAGCTCAAGAGTGTGAATTTCATTAAACTCTGCATAAAGACATATTGATCCCAGTTATAACCAATGGCCAACAGAGCTTGCCTGGATCTCAGAGGAGAGGAAAAACTAGACCAATTGCATCCCAGGGAAATAAAAACAACCAACTAACCAACCACGGATGTCAAAAATCACAAATAAATTATATTCTTTTCTGTTAGAAAATGAAATCATATTATGTGACATTTTGGCGGTCAATAAAGGTTTTAAATACTGAATAGTGTTACATTTATAGATCTGATTTAACATCGTTGCTCTGGCTTCATGACAAGTTCTTCTTTATTAGACTAATGGTGTAACTCTGGTAAAATGAGTTCATGCAGAGATGAATGAGGCATGTCTTAATCATACTCTATGCAAAATACATTAGTTTAATTAACAGCTGAATATGGTCAATATACAACATACAAGCAATGCTGCTATTTAATATTACAGAACTCCTCAGAAAAATGTCACACATTTTCAGTCTTTGGAGGGGACCAATGTAAGAGTCTTAATTAGGGTTGGGTAATCACAGTGAACAGGAGTTGTAAATGTGAATATTTAAAAAAAAAAAAATGCATGGACTGTTAAATTTACAGCTGTGCTTAGTGCCATCCTGGAAATTAATTTCTCCTGCTAATGGCCTACCAATATATATAGAAATGGTATGTTTGCTTTCAAAAAATATATTCTAGAATAAGATCCTTATAGTCCTTTGCAGCTTTGCAATGCAAATGCTTAAAGAAGAATCCTGATATCTAACCTCCTGCTTTTCAAATATTCCACAACTTTGCAGGCAAGCAGCAGTAACATACACACTTACGAGATCAATTGCTAACCCAAAATCTTGAAAACGCAGCCAAAGCAAGCTAGCTTGCCAAGAAGCTTAGGGTGAAACACATTGATAGGAAGCAGTCCAACAATTTCAAATGACAAACTAGGAAACCTCGAAGTCTGATCACAGATTGTTGAGAACTTATAAAAAAAAAAAAACAAAAAAAAAAACACCCCAAAACCAACAAAATTGAAAGACCAGCTGGATTTTTTTTTTTTTTTTAATGATAGAGTTCACCCAGTGCTAGTCCTAATTAAATAGTGGCCCTATTCCAATTTAAAATAAGAAACAATTAAACCACCCTTGTATTCAAAGCATCATCTACAGGACTCCATTTAAAGTTTGAATTTTCCTGCACAGGCACCACCTTATTTATATATCCCAGCGCTTTTTCCAGCCTTGAAAAATCTAACAGCACTTATTAAATACATGCTCTTTTTCTGTGTGCTGAGGTAACTTGAGGACATGAACTTACTGTTATTTACAACTCCCCCATTACAACAGTTATGATGGATTTAAAGGTTAATACACAGGAGTTAATCTCACACTGTAGAGACAATAACAGAGACAATGACACACTATAGAGACAATTACATGTCCGCATATGATGGCAGTAGTACCTTCTACATAGCAGGTATACTGTTTTTGAGAAACATCTCAAAACAATAATACAACTCAGTGCAATGAAAAAGCAAATTCCAGAAAGATTATCTTGTTATGCCAAAAATGCAGACAATCCTTGCCATGAGCATATTTTGCTGAGCTTAGCTAAAGTGTACATTATAAAAAAATTACTAATAGCAGACCAGCAATAAGCACAACAAAGACTTCACATCTAATGTACTTCACTGTGTGCTTGAGCACCATAATACCTCCAGTTACAACTGGGACATACAGTGTTTCCTCCCCTGCTGAATACGCAACAGTCACGTTGACCCAAAACAGTCCCAACAGCTCCCTTCCCTCCCCCCCCAAAAAAAACCCAAAACAACAAACTATCAACCCAACAAAACCTAACAAAGCAATAGAAGCATGTTCAGTTTGTTTATTTCCAAATCTTTGGGGATGCTGGTCTGCTCCTTTCCCTTACGGCTTCTCAGAGGCATTCTTAACACTGAACTCTTCTGCTGTGTAAGCACAGACCAGTTGTAGAACACCCCTGGAACAGACACATTTGCAACAGACAACAGCCACGATTCTTGTAAAACCATACTTTATTTGCTGAGTTGGATTCAATCTCCTTGCAGCAAGGCATTGCAAACTGGATAAATAGACAGTGAGGCCTGTGCCTCAGAGCAGCACCCTGGGTCTGTGGGGGATGCTGGGGAAGCTCAGGAGGTAAGTACAACCATGAAAATCTGAAAGACCTTCTGGGTTTGAAGAGCACAAATTATGAATGGGACAACAAAAGGTCCTGGGAAGTAGAGGCAATCTGAGCCCTTCTGTTAATGGAGCATGCTATCTATTTACCAGCTGATCTTCCCAGGCAATCCTATTCACATTTGCATGGGTAAAGGCTGCCCAGAAGACCAAGGGTTGCATTCATCTAAGCCACAGCGACCTTTGGGCCAGAGGGGCTTTGTCCTTTGGGACAGAAGTGATGTCTGCCAGTGCAGACCTGCCCATTGTCCTTCAGGAATTTTAATGATCTGAAAAGCAGTACAAATGTCCTACAGAATACCACTTATTTAAATTATTTGACTTATGGGGAGTCACAGACCTTTTTTTTTAAAGTCAAGGTCATTAAGAACAGCTCACTCAATAGGAGACAAAATTTTATGACTCACAAGAGACTGGGAAAATAGCAGCAACACTGCATATTTAGAGTATAATGTTTAGTCTCCAAAGATGCTTTCAGAATTATTACCTCCTTCTTAGACAAATTCTTTTAATTGCTGCAACAGAGTTGCAGCAGTAACAAAGAAATACCTTCCTCTAAAATGCACAGTCATACAAATAACCGATCAGCAGGTTTGCCTTGCTGCCATCAGCCTAAGAAAAATGGGCAAGTGAATTCACATTTCAGCAAAGTATTTTTATATCCCACTAACCCTCCAACCATGCAGAGAAAAATAGTGTATGTGCATCTAGAAGTGATGAAGAAGCATCTGAGCAAGAGGATTTCTAGATGCTCTGCACCCCATAGCAAAATGTTAGGAAGACAGAAGCACCAAATATTTGAGCTTTTCTGTTCCAATTTGTTTGCCTTACCTGATCTTTACAAAGGCTTGTTAAAAGCCAGAATAAGTGCCAAAGGAGGTTGGATTTTTTTTTGTTGCCTTTTTGTCCAAAGTACTAATCAAAGTATTATCATTACAAGTCTATGAGCAAATTGTAGTCTTGCTGTGGTTACTTCCTCACCCTGTTGCCTGACTGAAATCCAGTAGATTTGTTTGTCAGCTGGCACAGACCCGGCTGCTGGACAGAGCGGAGGCATAGGCATGGTCACAGGAGCACTAGGGTGATAGAACCTTTGAACACCCCACAGAAGAACCAGACACCCCACCTGACACCTAGAAAGCCTCCAGACCAACAGTGAATTTTGCTCAGGGACAGCAGCCTAAATACTGCAGAGTTTAATAACTGTAACACAGTTACTGCAACATATTTTAACACATCACCAACTGTAAGAGTCTAAATGGCTTTATCCCAAATCTAACTACTTGATAATTATTAATAGAAGAAAAACATCTGCCATTTCCATGAATATTCACAGAGGCAAAAGAAGTTTCCCTGATCCAGCTTTACCCCTGTGGTGGAGGAGTCAGCATACAGCATATGACCTACATAGCAGGAAGTCAAACTTGGTTATAATCCCGTCCCCCTGAGCACTGAAAAATTTGGAAATCAGACAAGATGAACGCAGTGGCCCAGATTCTCTCTGTCATTTGGGCAATTTTGCATTGCATCATTAGTCCTAATTCACCCTGCAGGGGCCACAGTCATGGCAGTATGCCACAAGGCCTGTTGTATTCTTATCCCCCTGCTCTATGGCTGGAAAAAGCAAGAGCATTCACACCTTCCAGGGACCCCCAGCTGCTGAAACCTCACTCTGTAGCTGTAGGTTGTAAGTATAAATTATAGTAACCCTTAGGTTGCTGTAAGTGAAATTGTCAATATCTGTACTGGATTTTAAGCTCATACTTGGGACACGTGTGCCTGGACAGTTCTCCTGTCCACAATATTTGGACAGCCTCTGTTTAGACACAGACTTCAAGGTCAATCATAAAGCAAGAATGGGAAAAAGTACAGGGTGCAAATGTGTTTCACCTGCCTTTTTCCAGTACCGTCATATTAGTCACTACACCAGTGAAGAGCTTTCCTAGAATAACCACGCCCACCAATACCATTAGGACAACTGGGATTTGTAGGCCATCTGACTACAGGCAATCTAGTGCTATGTGAAGAGCTGCAGCTGACCTGCATCCCAACTACAGAGGGACTAGGATGGTGTACATATCTCTTTATCCTCTCTTCTGCCTTATTCAGATTTGCATCAGTTATATCTAAAACAAGAGGATGCAGAACCTCCAGGATCAGGTGCTGACATGTTAGGGTTTGTGTGTGGGGCTCCTAAAATTGGTCAGGAACATTTTGAGTGTAACATTGGATTTTGATGAGGCTGCAGGAATCATGCCTTATTTCCTGTCAGGTCCCTTTCCCCGTTCTTCAACAGTACTCCTGGCAGGTTGACAGAGAGTGGGAGTTTGAAAGAAGTTATTGCTTCAGGATTGTCTCAGAGATTGCAGAGCTCCTAAGCTGTTGGCTCGTCTACAGATCTCATTAGGCATGATGCCAAGAAACTCAGAGCAGAGTGTCCCTGCTCATAAACTCCAAGGCTGCCAGCTCTCCATTAGCCCACCAGGCAGAAAAAAAAGAAGCAAGAGTCTGGAAGCTCTGGAAATGTGCAGCTCTTTGGCAGACCAGGTAACCAGAGGATCCAGACAGACTTCCTTGATCTGGGGATCCCAGAACTTCTTATGTCTCCAGTTCCACATGCCATTAACTTTGGACTAGATCATCATCGTGGGTCCTTTCCAGCTGAAAATTTATTCTATTCTATTCTATTCTATTCTATTCTATTCTATTCTATTTAATTAAGAATTGAAAAAATACTCCTTTTAATTCCAAATCAGAATAGAATAAAATTAAACAAATCTATCAAGATTCTCTGCAAAATGGCATGATCCTTTTTCATGCCACACCACTTAAATCACAGGCTGCTATGGCTGACATACAACCCATCTTGTGGTCCCATTCCCTAAGCATACAGGTTGTATCATTACTCAGCAGACTGAGCTTTCATCACATTCACGGACTTCTCACCATTCCTCTTTATTCAGGTGTTCATGCCCTCCCAGTTTTATTTTAAAAGCCAAGACCTTTAGAGAATAACATGTTTTGTGGGAGTTTCCCCTTTAAACATACCTATATAGCCATGTAGCTCCATAGAAAGCAAATAGCATCAAAACCTAAAAAGTCACTAATTTCACATCTTCATGCTGGCTAAGTTGGACAGAGTTTATTTTTCCGAAACTCCTATTATCACAAAGCTCTATATGCAGGTCAGCAGGCTTATGTAACAGTGAGGCATCTGGCTCTCTGTCCCAAATAAGACAGAATGTGCTGTGACTGCTATGTAACCTTGTGTGCTGTTCATCAAAGGCTTATATCCTTCTTTTTTCCTATTAAAGGAGACCCACCAAAATCTCAGTCTTCAATTTTCCAAACACTTATAATTGTTATATGTTCTCAGCCTGGTGCTTACAATCCCACTGGCAGAAGAGGGTGCAGAGAAGTGCAGCAAAGCTGATGAAGGGTCTTGAGGATAAGTCTTATGAGGAGTGACTGAGGGAACCAGGGTTGTTTAGCCTGAAGAAGAGGAGGCTGAGGGGAGACCTTATCGTTCTCTACAACCACCTGAGAGGAGGTTGTAGGGAGGCAGTGGTGGCCTCTTCTTACCTGCCACAACTGACAGGACAAGAGGAGATGGTATCAGGTGACACCAGGGAAGGTTTATGTTAGACATTAGGAAAAAATCCTACACCAAAAGGGTGACCAAACACTGGAAGGGGCTTCCCAGGGAAGTGGTTGAATCAGCATCCCTGGATGTATTTAAAAGCCATCTAGACAGGGTGCTCAGGGATATGGTGTAGAAGTGGCCTGGTAGAGTTAGATAATGGTTGGTCTTGATGATGTTACAGGTCCTTTGCAACCACAGCAATTCTGTGATTGTTTTAAATTCAATTGGTAACTTTTCTGTACACTTCATCCCATTTCTTACTGCTGCTTCTTGCTCTGCCTTTTCCTTTGACCTGTTCCATTTTGTCACGCATTTACCAGACACCCCTGTGAAATGCTCATGGCAATGGTCAGAGACATCATTCATGCCTACAGGACACAGAGTGGAGAAGACTATCCATACTTGAATGTTGTAAAAATCTCCTCTCTACTAAAACTAGGTCGAGGTATTGTGAAGGAAAAGACACATAAGCATGTGCCTAGCTCTCATGCTTCAGTGAAGTATGCACAGATCCATGACATGCACTCATACTTCAAAATAACAGATTTGACCTAATACAGTAGGCACCCTGATGCGTTTCATCCAGGTGTTAAATATATAGATATCTATGCAAATCCCAGTTCTAGATCAAAAAGGTAACCTTAACTTGTAACCCCGGTGTCCAGCTAGCATGGAAATGAAATCACTGATTTTGTAGTGATTTTTTATGGGGAAAAGGACCTGGGAGTCCTAGTTGATAGCAGGATGCATGAGCCAGCAGTGTGCTCTTGCAGCCAAGAAGGCCAATGGCAGCCTGGGGTGTATTAAGAGGAACGTGGCCAACAGGTCGAGGGAAGTCATCCTCCCCCTCCACTCTGCCCTGGTGAGGCCCCACTTGGAATACTGTGTGCAGTTCTGGGCTCCTCAGTTTAAGAAGGACAAAGAACTTTTGGAGAGGGTCTAGCACAGGGCTACTAAGATGATCAAGGGCCTGGAGCACCTGTCATATGAGGAAAGGCTCAGGGAGCTGGGGATGTTTAGCTTGGAGAAGAGGAGGCTGAGTGGGATCATCTTAATGCTTATAAATATCTAACGGGTGGGTGTCAGGAAGATGGGGCCAGGCTCTTCTCAGTGATGTCTGGTGACAGGACTAGGGGCAATGGCCACAAGCTGGTGAACAAGAGGTTCAACCTGAAGATAAGGAAGGACTTCTTTACAATGAGAGTGATTCTTTATGATGAGAGGAACAGGGCTCTGAACGGGCTGCCCAGGGGGTGGTGGAGTCGCCATCTCTGGAGACTTTCAAGGCCTGCCTGGATGTGTTCCTGGGTGATGTACTCTAGGTGATCCTGCTCTGGCAGGGGCATTGGCCTAGATGATCTTTTGAGGTCCCTTCCAACCCCTAACATTCTGTGAGTCTGTGAATAGAAATATTCTAATATGGTTCAATGCAAGGTGATGCACTAGGAACAAGGCACGCAACCCTTGCTTGCAGAATGGTAGACCATGTCCAGAATAGCACCAAAGAAAGATTAGAACCTGTTGTAGCAGACAAGTCAGCATGACCAACGAGGACAAACCAGAAAGATGAAACTGGACTTTGCATGTAAACTAGCAGGCTGTTTGACAGACAAGCCTCTGATATCTCCCAGGAGTACCTATGCTGAGTGGCATATGTGAAGGAGGATTTCCCTAGCATTACTCCTGAGTTTGAGCCTTTTCAGGGTAAATGGTCTGTTCTGTAGTTATGGTTTCACATCTTTTTCTTTTGAGTTTGATTCTCTTTGTTCCACAAATTAAAATTTTGACATTATACCAGGACAATAATTCCAGAACAAGTTTACCAAAAGTAACAGTTTTATCTTTAGAAGTATAGCTGTAAAACTTCCTAATTTACATCTGTAATAACATCCCGAGCATGGCCTGGATGTTATTCATCCAGGCCATGCTGTATATTCATCCACAGAGCAGGCTCATCCGCTGAGCAATTTTATGTTCAGTTAATATATGCAGAGCTATACTGAGCCCAGTTAATCAACACTATCTATTCTGAAAGAGGAAAAAAAAAAAAATTCTGTATGTCTATCACACTCCATCAGCTTTCTCCACTCACTTTAAGCAATTAGTTACAAAGACTTCCTGAATAAATTTACATAAAATACATCCTTCCCTCATTCACCTCACTAATGCATTAGACGATCATTTCACAAGGAGCTCTTGGAGATCACCAGTGGCAGACAGGTATGAGGGATGACACTGTGCCTCGAGCACACAGTCCCAGGAATTTATGAGGGCAGCTATTTCCTGGATCACCTCTTCACCTTCAATGGTCTTACATGCCTATGGAGCAAGAATGCTATTACTGTCAGAGATCTTCTGCATCTGTCTACAGAAAGAAGGCTATGGATGCAGATAACCTCTGCATTTTTAGGCAGATGAGAAAAGAACAGCTACCAATGAACACAAAGCTGCAGATGAAAGATCAGCAAGACTCACTTAAAAACCTCTGGAAGAGTGAACTCCAACAGTTTGCAAGGGGAGAAGCAGGTGGAATGATCTATCTAGATAAGATATGAGGGACAGACTTCTTAGGGCCAAAATGTTTGTTTATAATTTTTTTTTTCTTATTAAGGACTTCAGCTGGCATAACCTCATGAGCTAGCTCAATCCTAGTCTGATGGCTTAAGCAGGGGGTGATGTATTTGTAGCTTTCAGTTAATGACTTGGTCTTGCAAATGCTCCTCACACAGATCTGTTCAAGAGTGTAGGGGTGGGAACGGCGTATTCAGAAGGCTTATAAGATTAAGCCCAAAGTACTAGGACACAACAGTTCTGTTGGCAATAAGCTACTGCAAACAGTTGCATAAACTGAAGAAAAGCAAGAGCAATGGTTCCAAGCGTCTGCTTTTAGCATTGTATTTACAGATTTTCCCTGACTGTGCATATATTAAGCAGATTGCAAACTTGTGGTGAGTGGAGGGAACAATCTGGCTGTTTAAAAGGCAGTTAACACTTAGGAATGAACTTTGTTTTAACATTAAACCTCTCTGCTTCATATTCAGAGGACCAGAGTTTTTATCACTTGGAAAAATTAAGAAATATTCCGTAGCAATTCATGAAGAGAGCCAGAAGGATTTCAGCCTTGCATTCTGAAAGATCTTGGCTGATAAAGACTGTGTAAAGATGGAGTCAGTGGAATCCTGAAACTGCAACAGAACACAGAGAGCGGCAGAATGAAGAGACTCCAGAGCACATGCCAGGCTGAGGGAGAAAAACATTTTAAAAAAATGTTTGACTTGATGACTTTTCACTTTGGGGTGTTCTCATTGACTTTCTTCTAATCAAAACCACCACACCACATGTATCTTTGTTCAGAAGTTACCTGCCGGTATCAGTTAACAGTTGGACTCCTCAGCCATATAATCTATCGACTACTAAGGTGGGGAAAAAAAAAAATTGAAACAATAATTGGCATAACATAATTTTTCTGACCTTTCTCGCTTCCAGGGCAACTCACAAAATTCATGTAAGAAAATCCTTCTCATAATTAAAAAAATAGATTTTTATTTTTAGATTGGTTAACTCATCCATTAAGAAAAGGATATGAAATCAAATAAAATTGAGAGCTGCAGTAACACTGACATAGGAAAAACACAATGTTGTCATTGACTACAGCTGTGAAAACAACAAAGTATAAGACACTGCTGTTTATGGAGGTCCTGGGATGATTTACTCAGGTTACTTTCATCTTAGCAAGTGATTTCACTAAAATATTTCAAACATATTGTGAATGCTATACCCTCATTATATCTTCTTTAATTTCTTTGGTTGATTCAGAATTACTTTCCTGATAAAAGACTGTAGGAACTAGAACCTGAGACACAAAACCAGTGAAGAAACCTTTGGTTTTCTCCAGGGAAAATGCATGATGGTCCCAAATTACATGCTTATCCCATGAATTATTCAAAAACACAGCAGGTAACAACAAACACTTTGTTAGGCATAATGTTACAGCTTAAATATGAAAAACCATAGAAGGAGTAAAATTAACAACTAAAAAAGCAGAGTTCAATTAAAAAGCAATTTGACTGATGCTTATACATTTCATTGATGGATGGTTCATGCCACTAACCTCAGTATTCTTCAGTGCAGAACTGTTCTAGCCCCAGCAGACACAAAGCTTCAGATTCCCTCTTGCTTTATGGGAAGACAAATCCAGAGGTTCACAAGGAGACCCACTACAAGTAGTCCCATCTCACTTCAGTAAACAGGAGAGAGGAGACAAGTCTCCGTCTGCTTCCAGTTTGCTTGTTCTCATTGGGAGTATGTGGAGAGGAATTTGAGTCAGGCCATAGTCCTCTTCCCCCAGCACATTTGTCCAGTATAACTTTGGCCCATGAGTTAACCATGAGTTGCTACATTATACACTATTACCATAAATAATTTCAGCCCTATTTCTAAATGGAATTTAAGAAACATGCCCTCTGTCATTCAGCAAAGCACAAAAGTCACTTCGTGGAATAAATTAGCACCTCTTTAACACTGCTGTCTGACTCAACATAATGTAAGGTAAGTTGTAATGATGTATCTGGAAGAAAAAAAAATAAATTCCAGCAGAGGAACATAGACTATTGGAAATGAGAACTAATGCTTTCATGGTCTGAATTGTTCACAGAGCAATTGTGCAAAGAGAGATTGTTCAGAAAAGAATGTAAAGGGGAAAATAACATATTTCCAGAAAACCAGTGAAGGTCCTTCATTCAGCGAAGTACAGAACCCCTGCTTCCTCTATCTCTTAATTTTATCAGTAAATAATAAAATTCATTAAGTCTAAGAAAAAGACATGGCACATAACTCCACAGAAAAGTGTTGCACTGTTTATAAGGAGAAAATTCAACTCAAAAAAAGAAGATAAATTAAAATATAAATACTTGCTGCAGTGCTCTTTAACAATAACAGATGACTTTCTCTTTTGACTGAAGGCCTCAGGTTGGAGATAATACGTCTAAAGTCTTGCCACCTATACCTCATTCATCTCCAATTCACATTTTGTGTCTCCCCAGGTAATCATGATTTAGAGATACAGAGAAGACAATTCAAATTTTCCTTACACAGAGATGTCACTTTATTCTAAGTGATATAAATTAAGGGATGTTGGCAAGCTCACCAGGAAAAATGGACCTTCACTAAAAGCATGAACTAATTTTTAAGTAAAATGGTTTATTTACTCTTATTTCTTTCACAAAATCACAGAATTACAGAATGGTAGGGTTAGGAAGTGACCTCTGGAGACCATCTTTTCACCCTTCCTCATTCCATTATAAATAGATTTTCATGTGATGTCTTCAGAAGACTCATTCACAGCACTGGGATGAACCAGTTCAGCTGGTTTGCTCCTCTGGTGGAGAAAAGCTCCACAGTCTGAAGCCTCTTCTGTGGCTCACATCTCTGCAAAGGCAGCTATGAGCAAGAGAACAACTGTGATTTCTCTGTATTCCCCAAGCCAGTATTTAACTTGGAGTACCAGACACTAAAGACAAAAGTCAGTTCTCAAAATCATTTTTAGCCAAAAAACTGGAAGTAGATTGGCACAGCTAATTACTCAGACATTCTGTATCATTTTTTTGCTTGAAAATACAAAGCTGCTTTTTGTTTTTGGTATATTTTGCTTGAATATACAAAGCTGCTGAGGACTATGTGGCTGATTAGCCTGCAAATTCCATAGCCTTGAGCCTAAGAAAGGGCAACAAGCTCGTGAAGAATGACACCAGACAACTTCCAGGTACACTCACTGCATTAACATTTCTTATGGAGGCATTACATTTTCTTTCTTCCCTTCAAAATATATAAACAACTGTCTCGTGGAAGCAAAAGGAAAAACCCACATTCTTCTGAACTTTATCCCTCATCACCCAAGATATTTAAGCACAGTGTTGGGCATTCAGTTTCCCATTCAATTTTGGTGCCCACCTGCCCTGGGTATGTGGGCCATGCCTACCCTCTTACCACTACAGTGTAAACCTTGAAATGTGCTCAGCAGTGCTTTCCCTCTGACTATCTTTTCATAAGACTAACACACACAAGAGACTCCCCTATATTCAATATATCTGCCTCATCTCCGACAGGAAGAAGAACAATGTGGATACGTCTCTGATCCTGCAAATCCATGGTTACACAAGGAACAAAGCAATATGAATAAAAGCTTTTCAGGGCTAGAACATATTTTAACAGCAGAAGCTACACACCAGTGGGAGCTATTGTGAGAATTCTTATTTCATTGTGTCTAATGTTATTCAGTGTGTTCAAGTAATGACCATCTTGAGATGCCTACGTGTGTGTTAGCTGTGAGGGTAAACTGCTCTACCTCTCTCACACCTTTCTGACAGCACCAAAGATTCTGAATTGAAACAAATACCAGTGTGAGCAAATTACAAAACCCAACTGCTCCTTGTGTCCCACCGACGAGGGGCAAGGACCTTTTCTTTCAAGTTCTCTCCTATCTAATTACATCACAAAATTAAAGTAGAATAGTCCAATTTACTGAATTACTTCTGACAAGAATTCAAAACTGGCAACTGCTGTCTCATTAGCTGCTCTGCAGCTGTGTGAAACAACACAACAACCAGTTAATGCAGAAGCCATCTCTGCCCATGACCTGGAGGAGGGAGTGGGTAGATGTTTATGTCTGGCAGCGTATGCTACATCTTCTACCCCTTCCCTTTTCTCCAGAGGAGAGCTTGTTTCACAGCCAAAGTTTTTAGTTGGTTCTTGAGCACAAACAAAACTCCCTTTGTGCTGGGAAGGAGGGAAGGAAAGCTGTATGACTGGAATTGCCGAAGCTAAACCTTTATTTCCCTTTCTCCCTCTGCAGAAAGCTGCCAGGACAGCAGCAGCCTCTTGCAGGGAGCTGTCTGACAGTCTCAACAAAGCAAGTCACAAAACTGATATGGCTTTTCAGGGCCAGACAAAAAAGGAAAAGAACTGGGACCCTTCTAAAGCAATGAGAAATTTCATTTGTAGGACCGAGGGCTGAACAAAGGCTCATGAGAGACTACAACTTTAACTCCTTTATTTCACTGTTTTAGGCCGGAGTGTTATTTCACAGGCGTAGCCAGCAACTTCAATTGGTAGCACAGCTGAGCTGCGGCTACCAGTTGAATACTACAGAAATATTTTTAGGCCTGGTTT
This sequence comes from Merops nubicus, assembly GCF_000691845.1. NCBI lineage: Eukaryota > Metazoa > Chordata > Aves > Coraciiformes > Meropidae > Merops > Merops nubicus. Next base: position 8,927 of record NW_008590550.1, on the reverse strand, counting down.
CCAGTGGAAACGGAGCATTCAGGCCTATTATGCCTCTCTGTACCTGCATTACTACATTACTTTTGAACCGAGTGTCCATACTTAACTAAAAGCAACTTAGGGAAAAAGCCTCAAAATTCCTACAAGTTTCCAAGAATTCTAAGGCCTGGTAAAAGAATGCAACTCCCACAATAAGCTTCATTGCTATAGAGAAAACTACACAACTAAGGATTTTTTCACCATGTAGATTTCATGTGGGTCTTCTGCATACCAAAATACTGCAAAGCTTCTACTGGGACTCAAGTCCCTGAGGTAACTGTCAGAGGTCTTCAACTCATGGGAAAATTTGTTTCATAAATTTGCTGCTTCTTCCAACTTAAAACTCCTCATTCCATTATCATCAGGACAAGTCTCCATGACAGACTGGTGCTAGCACTTAATGACACCTCTTTCACAATCACTGTGCAATCTAGTCTTTTCTCCCATAAAATGAAGTGCCCAGTCCCCACTAGCACTGGGCTGTGAGCTACAACTGTATTCAACAACGTGGACTTACCTCAGCTTCACAGAAACTACCTTTTCTTGGTTTGCAAAATTGCCAGAGAATATCTTCATCCCTGAGAGAAGGTTTCCACATGGGACCTATATCGGACTGTCTCTTGACAGTGTGATTGCGGAATGCAACAAATGAACATCTCATATGACATAATTCACTGATGTTCACAGAGACTAACACCTCTGTAATTACTAACCTGTTCCTCACGAAACTGGCTTCATATGCCAGCCTGTCTCATACTCTACAAATCAAGGGCCTAATCCACACGGGACTGGGTGCTCATTCAATGGACCTAGACATTACATCAATCAGGGTGCTGGTTGCAAGCACTCCTCGATCGTTTTATCTAGCTAGATAGCCAGATCCTTCACTGTCTTTACACTGGCGATGCAAAGTTACTGTAGTAACCTCTGTGACCTGCATAATCAAGATAGCAGAGAAGAGCTAATGGCTGAATTAATGTATTTCTAGCCTTGGATAGGAAACTTTAAAGATTAAAGATTAATGGTCTATGAAATTCCTATATACTCTGCTCATGACATTACATTTATCCCACTTCACTTCTTCTTCCTAATACATGTATATTTAAATGCTAGAGTATATGATACAATATATTAAGAGAACACTATTTAAACTTTTTGTTTATCTTCTATTTTCAGTTTAGCACACAAACTAATTCATGAAGTACAAAAGCTAGCATACATTTCACAGTATGGTTGCCCAATTTATTAGCATCTTGTAGAAGCTAGAGTTCTTAACCAGATTTACAGATTACATACATTTCTATAATATTTAAAATAAGCAAATTCAGAACTTTTTAGCCAGTTTATGAAATACTAAGCACAAAGATCACATTCTCCTTCATTTTGGTTTTTATTTTCCTGTACTCAACAGGTCCTTTTTTAACTTCCATTCAACTAGATAATTGCTTACCAGCCGTCTACTACAAGTTCATAACAGATCAACATAAATTTAAAAGTTTGCTTGACAGCTCTTCAGCAGAAAAAGGAATTTAGGTCTGGAGACAATTTACTCACACAACCAGGAAGGTGACATGAAGGAGATGTATATGGAGTGAGATACTGGGGAACTGAAGTAATTTTGTTTTTCTTTTCTTTTGCTGGAGTGTCATTAAAATACATGTTCAACTACTCTAAGAATGTCAGGCAGAAAGCACAGTTTTAGTCTGCCTTTCTCCAGTTACTACTACATAAACTGCCTGAGTGTGCACACATGATCATATATCAGAAAAGCATAGGTAGATCTATCTGGCTTTTGACTGCTTCAGGCCCAGGACAGGCAAGACATCCTCATTCTGAGTAATCATCCAAGCAAAAGAGGCAAAGCAGTGGGCCTTCAAGTGAGACTTAAGTAACATGTTAACTCATACGGTGATCTTCCACTCAGTCCAAAAATTCTGTCTCCATGAGATAATAAATAAATGTTCATTGCTCTCTCAGACAAGTTCCTTTTTCATTTTTATTTTTTAATACATGCCATACTAATATAATTCTTCTCTAAGCCAACCCGTTCCCCCAAAGGCAGCAGGATTACTTTTCTATTTTCAGAAAGGAGAGAAATCTAGCCTCAAAATGCAGTGCCTCAAAGCCATATACTATAAAAAAACCCCACCAGTATTTGTGGAGGAACTGACAGCGATGAACTAAATCCACTGTAAGAATCTTCTGTCACAGTTGTCTTGACACAAAATGCAGAAGCTTTTTTTGCCCTTGGAGTCTCATAAAGCAGAGAGCAGCTTAAGGGATTCTTAGACTGAACAGCTCTGTCATCAGATGGACAGTTGGATTGGGGGGGAGGGGGTGTTTGGTTGATTTTTTTTAGCTTTGATTTCTTACTGTGGGTGATTTAGCTAACAAACAGCTTTTTTATCTTCTGCATTTGGCCTTTTTTTCTCATTGCTTCTGTTGCAATCTGCAGACAGCATAGGAAAGATAGGGCCTCACAAGTCTAGTAAAAAAATTTTATTTTGTTAGTCCACAGCTAACTGACCAACAAAAATACTAATTTCAAAGATATCTAGTTAACACTGGGGATCAAAGAAACTGATTAAATTTGGTCCAATTACCCACTTTCTCAGTATTGATAGAATTCTACTCTAATTCCAATCAATTTGCGTAACTGACACTAACTCAAAAACCATCACACCATATGTCTAACTTCACACGTGTAACATTTAAATTTCTTTCTCTTTTTTATTTTAAGGTTTTTGGCTAAGATTTTTGAAACTTGCCTTCCTTAGCCTCCCAGCTATAATTAAGTGGCCTGTTGTTTTTGTTTTTTTTAGAGTGCTGAGTATGTCACACCACCACAGAGGTCTGAATGGTGCTTAGCTTTTTTTGGCTGTGGTCTCACACGTCATGAGCTAATCTTCAGAAAGTCCTAGACCACAGTTTCTGCAACACTCATATCAACCACCATGGGAAAATCTACCTATGCTCCTAGCCTAACAGGAATGTGAGAAGAGGATTTTTTTCTTTTTGGCCTGTCACCATTGCATTCCTTTGTGCCTTTGAAAATTAACATTACGACTTTCCAGCTAACACGACCATTCATCAGTTCTTATCACCTCTTTGCACCCTCCCATGTTCTAAGCCTTTTATTTTAATTGACTTAGGAAAAGGTTGCATTAGAGAGGACAGCACACTGGCTAGCAATTAAAATGTATCAACATAACTTCTGCAATCCTCCTTTTAATCCTAGCCCATCTCTCTTCCTCTTTTGCAGAAAGGGGTCAAATAGCCTCTAAAAACAATGCAAAGACAAGGAAAATTATCCAGTGATGTATCAAATTGTTGCCTAGAACACTTATAAACTATTTTTGTGTTAAAATTTTCACTCACTTTTGTTGTTAAAACTAGCCTAAGATATCTAAACTATCTATCTAAAATCATGTCTAGTAAAAGCCACTAGTGGTGCAAAGGCTGGTGGGTTTTCCATCCCACCAGGATTTGCATCAAATAGCAATGTTGACACCATCTGCATTTTAAAGATGACTGTAGTTTTGAATCTAACCTAGTGTCTAAAGCACAAGAAATTGTGTTCAGGTTCTTTTTCCTCCCCAGACTTCTTGGGAAATGTTGTGGAAGTCATTCACCTCGTTCTATGTCTTAATTGTCTCCTTGTAAAAATTAGGATGTAAGTACTACTCCAATGTTTAAACACCTGCCTAGCCCCTTAACTTATCTACCTTCAGGTAAGCATCTTTCGCTGTTGAAGTTCATGAAATTTTGTTATATACTTAAACATACACTTAAGCAATTTTTCTGATATGACACTGCAGTGTACAGAGTATTCCCATCATTATGGTTATATTAAAAATATTTTAAGCTTCATAAGAATGTATTTTAAGCTCATGAACCAAGTCAATATTTTATGTCTTAAATCCCAGGCAACCATATCCATTCTGCCTTTGTTAAAGAATGAATGTGGTACTCGGCTGCATGTTTCCAAAATGAAGCCATTAATCTCCTGTTTGTCATCTCCAGATTAAAGTGGTTTTGCAAACAGAGATAGTGCAGCATGCTCCCAAAGCTGAAACAAAACTCTTTCTCAGGAGGCTCTGCTTGTGGGTAAAGGATAAAAATTGAATGTTTTATGAAGAGTACCACAAGTAAGAAGGAAATTTTTGTGTGTTCATTTAAACTTTGATCCTACCTAACTGAAGTGAACTATATTTTACTATTGACAGGAGCTATTTGATTGCTATAAACAACATGCAAGTAAGTATTTAATACACTGTTAACAGCAAATAACCTTTTGGTTCAAAGTTAGCACAGCCTTTTCAAGTTTGTATGATTATGAGTACAAAGACCATATGTTTGCAACTGTCTGAAAAGTACCAAGTTACAAAACTTGTTTTGATTTAGAAAACAACTGCTTTTAAGGGCATTTCCTATTTTGTGAAATGTATTTAGGAAAAAGGAAATATATTTTTATTTAGAAATTTAAAAAATATTTTGGTACAGAGCACTGAAAACAAGTTTGTTGTCATAAAGCCTCACCTACTGAGGTGTTTGAAGGTACCTTTAATGATTTACAAAAACATCTAAAAAGCAGTTAAAATGTTAAATTACCATTAAAATTTTTGGGCTTATCTAACTTAGCACGTAACAAAGTGAAACAGGAGCAGATAGAACAGAAAGCTTGTGTTAAGGACCCAATAGCCATACAACTGTACAAGTTTTGGGGGTTTAATCTTGTAACAGTTTTAGTCTGGTCTGGTGGACTGAAAGCCATCAACAGCTGGAAAGCATTTTCCACTTCAAATTCACTTAGAAGAAATCAGTTTTTCCTACTCTACTGTTATCTACAGCACAGAAAAGAGGGGATGAATGGAAGAGTCATTTCAAAAGTGCAAACTAAACACTCAGGGCAACACATCCAATCTGAATTCAAGTTAGAGATTTACACCATCTAGACATCCACCTCTGTATCTTTGTAAATTGGCACTGCCAAACAAGTTATGTTTCCATCTGAAAAATATTCCGTCTGCTACAGTTAAAAGCAAAGCCTACATTGTTATAACTAATGTAAATATATATTTCTTAGCTGAAGTTTAAATAACAGTTTCCATATTTTGCTGAGCATGAAGCTCAGGAAAGCTGGCAAACTGTCCCATGCAGCCCAAGAGAAGTGTGACTTCACTTTTTGCATTTTTTTCTCATTGCTCACTTTGCATCTTCCTCCAGAATGTTGTTCTCTAAACAACAGCAAAAGAGATTGGGACAAAGATGATCACAAGCATGCCTTTGAGTGTCCAGCTGGGGACACAACATACAGAACCTCTAGACTCTACAACTCTACTGAATATGAATGTGCTGGATCAATTTGTCACTGTTACAATGTGAGTCAATAATTCCTTATAAAAAGAAATTTTGAAATAAAAATGAAATTTAAAAAGTATTATTTATCAGCACTCACAGAATTTTTGCTTTTAACCAAGACAACTAGTTTTCTTCATCATTAGCATTCTATTTATCTTCCTGCTAGAGTGTGGTATGGTATTTGCCGAGACACTTTTCAGTTTTATCTGGCATAAGTCAAACGACATTTATGTTATTAAGAAAGTATCTTAAAATAGACTAAAGAATTTTTAAAAAAATGTTAATTCTTCATCTGCTGAATAAGATATTCAATGTAATTGGAAAATTTAAAAGATCTTGTGTGAAAAGTTTTAATTAAAGCTTTACGATCATCAGTCAAAAATAAATCACCAAACTTACAGAAGCTACTGTAGGGCAATGAAGACCTCAGAATCACTGCTTTCTTATTTAGATGAGTAAAATTATTTTGCCGCAACTAGCATATGGCAGAAACAAGGAAGACATCTGGATCTAGATTTTGTCCTTTTACTTTTCCAGGTTTGTTACAGAGACCAATCCTGCCTGCAGTTCTGTGAAATTAAGAGTTTTCCCATAAAACTGAACCAATACAAAATTTAACTACTATCATCACTTACTGATGTCAGCCTGTGCACGCAGGGGCAAGTAACAGCAGGTACTTACTACTCCCGTTTCCATTCTAGGATGTGTATAATGCAGGATTGCTCAGGTCATGGGGAAATCTCTGGGTAGCCACCACTGTATAATGTTCTCCCAGCCAAAATCAAAGTCAAACTCAGATGTCATATCTTACAGACCAGGTGTTCTTGGTGAGGAAGTCTGATCTTTTCACTCTTTTCCTTCATGCACTGTAGGAACCTGACTTTTAAAAACATTTTGATTACCATGGAAGGACCTGACTAAAATCTCTTTACTAGGGATGTTCTCTACCTAGCCAGTATTTTTCTCTAAGGCATAATGTCTGCTATTACTTTCTTCAGTAATAGAAATAACTTTCTTATCCAACTTCATAAGATCATCTAAACTTTAAACTCCCTGTATTTCTAACCCACAAGTCTTTACATCTTAATTTTCTTAAATTCTCATAGCAAACTGTCATAGCTGAGTACTCTTCTCTTGTGCTTTTAGTAACAGTTTTTCCATGTTACAGTGAATAAAACCAGGTCCTAATCAGGTGGTCTAAGGTTGCTCTTTATCTCCCTGCTCTGATAATCTCCTTATCAATTTGTATCAAATCCAAATGTCTCAGTGTTAACCAGGGCAGGAGGTTTGGTTCTTAAAACTGAAATGAAACACCCTTAGGTCTCACTTTCCTTACAATTAATCCTGGCTTCAACTCCATCTGCTGTTACTTGGAACTTGCCTTTAATGAGGCACCCAAACTGTTCACCTAGATGCATGATATCCAGTCAGGAATCACAAATAGATGCTTCAGTTTAAAAAAAAAAAACAAAATCCACTAAACCACCTGTGCATTTCTACTGAACTACCTTAACCTACCCTTTCTAGGGCGCTTTGGTGTAAAAGCATCTCCTTATTAGAACATGCCTATATTTAAATTAAAGATGCTTTTGAAGCAAAGCCAATAGCATGGATTCTCACAGAGATGCTCTGAAGATAAACATCGGCATTAACTTTCATACGAAGAGTACAACTGCTACCTTATAGAAGCTGGCAACAGGCCTTTGCTTTCCAGAGCAAGACTGAGCTTCAAAGTGCAGAACTTCTTTCCTACAACTGCACTGGACACTTGTCTTCTCAGAAACCAAGCTAGAAACACCAGCAGTTTGAATACTGATTTGAAACGTACACAGACAGCATGAGTTTTCTAAGACAGTCTGGAAAGAGAGCTCTGTTTTATTCTGGAACACTTAGGTTACACAGGAGTGTCAGATCACTTGGGTGTAATGCAGGTCTGCTTAAATCCTTACCATTTAAAGTCTATTCTTTACTTGTCATTGCTTAAAAAATCTGTAAAATACATTTTTGGCAAAATACTTCATGGCTTCACTGCTCCAGGTTTTGGCATCTGAAGTCCTGCTGTAAAAATCTCACTGAAGGTTATAAAATTGTTTAGAAATTAGATTTGTTCTTTATTATGGACATTAAGTGTTAAATCACAGTAAAAAAAAAAAAAAAAAAAAAAAAAAAAAATTCTCCCTTTCCTGTGGGAGAGAATACAGTAATATCCTGGAACTTTAACAATTATCCTTGACATAAAAATGCTTGTATTTAACAGCCCTTGAGAGAATCTTATTCCCTTCACAGGACCTGCGGAGGAGCAATTTCTTTCTCTCTGTGAGAATTTCACAAGACTTAGAAAAAATGATCTTGCTTGTTGTATGTTTAAATGGCAGCTCCTGGCTCAGTGGTGTGGAATGCTGGAAGAAGCCCCTGGAGCAGAGATCAGGTGGAGTGGGCCAAAGGAATGAGATAAATTAATTTGTCATATGGCTGTATGGTTTATGGCATCTCCATATTCTTTATCATACTCCTGTCACCTGCCCATACAGTGAACCCACAGGTGGGAAGACAGAGGAAATCACCAGTATCTGCAGTGGGAGGTGTGCTACCAAATTTCTAAGGACAGACGCAGGGTATTGGCATGAGATACAAAGGGTCAAATGAGCATTTTTAGATCAGAGACTGAATCAAATAATGACAGATGATTAAGACAACTGGGAAAAAGGACATACAGGCAAGGCAGCATGGATGATGATTTCACAGACTTTTTCTGAACTTTTAGTAGCCCAGAGAAATAAACCTAATCTTGGTGTAGTTACACTAATAACTGCAAATGCTGCTGTTAACAGAGCTGCCTCAGCATTCAGAGCCAACACTGAGCATGGAGAAAGCTGAGCCAGAGTAATGCTACCAGAGCAAACTGACCTAGTCTCACTCCACTCCTTACAACTACTAACCTCATGTCTGCTGGGGGCTCACTGAGGGAAGAATCATAAATCCCAGGAGAAGCTAATATTTGTCTGAGAAGGCAGATCACATATTGTGTGCTGGGAGCTAGCCTCATGTGCCAGCAAAGCCCCAGAGCAACCCACTGGCTAAGAGACACTGCTGAGTCCCCAGAGCAGTTTCTCTCACTCCACTCCTTACAACTACTAACCTCATGTCTGCTGGGGGCTCACTGAGGGAAGAATCATAAATCCCAGGAGAAGCTAATATTTGTCTGAGAAGGCAGATCACATATTGTGTGCTGGGAGCTAGCCTCATGTGCCAGCAAAGCCCCAGAGCAACCCACTGGCTAAGAGACACTGCTGAGTCCCCAGAGCAGTTTCAGAAAAACTGCTAGGAAAACATATGTGCAATAACATGTACTACTAGCTTGTTTCTCTTTTTTTTTTTTTTTTTTAAACATAGTAGTTGGTATTTATTTTCTTACATTGCTTCCAAAAAGTGAAGAAAGCATGAGAGCATTAGAGGTATTCAGGGAGCAGGACATTCATCTTTATCAAATTATGCAGTTCAGTGGATGCTCCAGGTGAAATATTAACAAAATAAATAACAAAATAAAT
>NW_008590549.1:0-26102 GCF_000691845.1 Merops nubicus | reverse complement strand
TATATATATATGAATGAGTTTTTTGTCCAGAATGTCTTAGAATTTAAACAAATGAGAAGACTAGTACAGTTACAGATGCTTGTAGTCTGGCAAGGATCCTATCAGTGCAGAGTTACATCTCCCCAGAGCAGACACACAGCAAGCTGGAGTAGCCTGGGACATACACATGCTAAGCATACTGATAGGAATTGTTGAGGAAAAGCAAAAAGGAGGGGGAAAAAAAAATTAATCATATCCAAACTAAAACAGTTTTGCTGGTATGAAAACCTTTGTGTAGTTTAAGGGCTATGTAGAAAGACAGAGCAGCACAAATGCAATGCCTCCTGATTTAAAAACAACAGAGGAAACCTGAAGAGAAAAACACAACTAAGAAGGAAGTTTGTAGGGGAGAGAAACAATGAGGAAAAGGGGAAAGAAAAGCAAATGCAAAGCATGAAAAGAAGCTTGTTGAAAAAAAAAGTTAAACAAGAACAGACATTAGTATCTTAGGGGTGGGAGGAAGGAAGAAAAAAAATTACAAATCAGTGACTGGATTAAAACTTAAAAATCAGACTAGGATTTAATATTCTTAACTGTATTTCCCTTAGCTGCTGACACATTTACATCTAAACTATCAATAGTTGTATCTGCAGCTGTAATAAACCACAGATTTAAGTACCTTCTCTTAATTTTTGAATCACTTCCACAATGAGTTAAACAACATTTTAGAAGTGAAAGATTACAAATTGGGGAACACAAAATATATTTGCAGCTATCAGTGAAGATAAAAACCAGATACAGACCTCTGAAAAACATGAAAAAGTGTTTTGCAGAAGGATATAGTCAAATAGTAGAGGCAGCTGGAGATTAGAACTCAGGTAATGAATGCTGAAATACATAAGAAAAATATTTTCTCTTTTATAATTTGAGTGGAGAAGAGTGAAAAGAGGAGTATTATTGCCACTCCAAAGTCCTCTTCAATTTTTATGAAGAGTAGACCTTCCAACCCTCAGTCACCAACAACCAGCTGCTTTATCAGAAGACTCATTGCTTTATACTATCCCATGAAATCAGGAAAGCAACCCAATCCAGAAGAAGTCACAAATGTAGACCAAGCATTTTGAAGGATTCCAGAAAGGGTTGTGATGAACAAGGATTTAAGGAACTGAGGACAGTGACAGCAATATGGAGCTACCAAAAAGGTGACTGCGATTCCTTAAGAATAGTATGGATCTCACTTCTTGTGGGATTCCCCCCCACACTTTTCAGCTGCCTCTTGTTTTTGCTGAAAGCTGTACAGTTAATACAGGCTTTTCCACTGAAACATTATACCCATGCTCACAGCAACAGATGAGCATTCCTGAACTACTTTGCTCCCAGAAAGTATGCACTTTATTGGCCTTATCATTGATAAGACATTGCTCAGGCCCTTCTATCGCTCTAAACATGAAAATATTAAGTGAAAACAAAACTGAAGCCCTAAGCAACACCAGAGGCATTATCATACACATTTAGTTGTTATCTGAGCTATCTTGAAGGTATCTGTCAAAGTCCAGTTGCCAGAGACAGATGACCATGAGAGAGCTCTGCTCCCCCCTAACCCCCTGAAGTCTTTCCTACACCAGTGCAGCCAGAGTTCCACCAACCCCACTTCGTTCTGCAGCACAAGAAGCATGCCCAGTTCTCCCTACTCACCACGGAGGGTAGATGTGGATGACATCCTGTGGCCTGCTCTTCAGGTGAGCTGCTGTCTCTTTTGCAAAGAGGACTTTGAGCACTGGCTCTCCCACGTTGATGACAGTGTCCCGGGATGAAAGCGTGGCAGGAGACTGCTCCAGCTGCTGGCAGATGGCAACTTGTATTGTACACTCCTCAAACATTTCTAGGATCTTCACAATTAAGACACCAGATTTATCTGGAATGTAAATGAAAATGAAAAATAAAAATGCAAAGTCTGGATGAGAAGAAATGCTGGCATGCTGAAGATGTGCATCCCTCTGCTCTCTGCAGATGTCTGACTGGAAAAAATTCACATATGAGGAGAATACATTGTCCCACCAGAAGACTTAAGGCCTTCCAGCAACTCTTCTTGTCTTTGTAGATACTGCTAACAGTAGAGACAAAACCCTGGCCCCATTTCTTCCAAACACTAATGATACCACAAACTCCTTACAAGAAGCCCTCTCCCACCACATATGAAACCTTAAATCTTGCAACCCATTCATTTTTTTAAGGCTGTTTTTTTATTAGATATTGCACAAATTTATTTAAAACCAGAATAATCACACAGTACTAAAGGTGAAGCTGTGTTTGCCCTCCTTGGCCCTTCTGAAAGCAACAGCTCTCTGGGACCAAGTTAGAAGAGTACCTGTGAGGTACAAAGCATCTAAGAGCTGTTGATTCACATTTACAGATAAATGTGGAGAGAAAGGGAATAAGATCGATGCACTACCTAAAAATTATTATTGCAAACCTGATTACCCATTTTATCAGCAGGCAGTCAGGATGCAGAAGGCTGTCCTGTTTTAAAGCAATGTGAACAGACAGCAGCATGCCCACTGCTGGATTCTAAGCACTTTTGTCTACGTTGAACAAAACCCAACTTTGCAGTGTGATGAAATTACTTCTATCTCCTTTTGCACAGGGGAAGAGCTACCCAGACAGACCTGGGTCCATGCTGTGAGATTTATTCTCTTTTCACCTAGCCCTGCTCAGATTTGCTCTCTGGTCACCACAGGGAGAACTGTTGTTATCTACCTGACAAATGCTATGAGCAGATAGTGGGGAAAGACAGAGTGCCAGCAGAGCCCCAGGTCTACCCATTTTGATTCACATGCTGCATTGGGAAGAACACAGCATCCCCAAAAAACAGCTGATATAAATTATTGTCTTCCCACAGCAAAGAAGAGGCAGGGGAGGAACTGTGAACCTGATACTGGAACTTAACAGCAGAGCTGTACTAGTTATTTGTTTGTTTATTTTAAGGCCCATTTCACAATTTTGAATGCCTTTCCTTTGGAAAATAAATAAAAATATTTTAGTTTCAGTTTATGAGAAACTTAAAAAAAATTAACCCAACCCTCAAGAAACCCAAATGAAAGAAACTGCCCTTAAAACCTTCAAGATTTATTTAATAAAGTTCTACCAAAAAAAAGGGATTTTGACCCTGTTTTGTATTCCCTGGTCTTTATTACATTTTATACTGAAGCTGAAATAAAGCAATTTTGAAATATAAAACCAAAATGTTCTGAAAACTACTTTATGTGAACCAAATTTTCATCACATGCAACATGCTTCTGCAAAGTGTTCTGTTTCCCACGAACCAGTATTTTCCAGCAGGATAAAGAGTTCCACCAGAAAGTCCCCCATGTGATGTATGTAAATCATCTGTCCAAGCCACTACAGCTCGACCTCCTTTGCCAGATCTGAGGAGAGGGAGAACAAGAACCAATCCCTGCTGCCAAGCCCTTTGAGACTGGCTGCTGAGGAGAGGTGCTCACCACTGCTATTACTCCTCACCTCTGCCCCCTTCTCGTGGAAAGCTGTAACCTCACAGCGCCACTCCAAACACTCACTGCACTGTGCTAAGGTCTCCTGATGTGCAAAATTCTGCTAAGTGTGAGCGTGGACTAGTTTTCTATGCCTAAAGGCAAGGACTTAGAATATTCACACTTGAGTTCTGCTTTGCCTGACTAGCTGCAGTTGTGGTCCTCTGTCAACCCCAAGTCATCTGGTACACATAAACAAATTCTCCAACCACAAAAATTCTCAGCCTCCAAAGCCACTGAGCATTTACCTCTCCCCTCTAGACATACTGCACAATTTGCATTTTCATCCTCTTTAAAAACCAAGTCCCAACAAAAAAAAAAAACTATGTCAACTTTGAAACACATCAACAGTTTATTAAAAAAAAAGTCAGCCCTTGAGAGAGTTCATTTCCAAACTACACATTTCTTACATGCACAATTTTATGACAGTTCTTGCTGGCCAGTAGCATGTGTGTCACTCAGATGATAAAGCAGGGTGAAGATGATGAATGAGAATCTAATAACATTTTTCTTTTTAAATATACTATAAACCAGTCAAAAATACTCTGTAAATCAAGAACTGTATTTCTGTGGACGCTTCTATGAGACATTGGTGTAAAATACCTAACAAGGTACCAGAGTCTGTTGTAAGCCAGTCTTAAAGTTAGTGCAAAGACTGGGAGCTGATACTAAATGAGGCTGAGTGCTTCTGCACCACCTCAACAACCAGCCGAGTTTCACACTTGGCACACACACACATTCTGCAGAACCACAATCTGTTTGTTTATTTAGATGCACAGAGATAGTTTAATTTAATTGCTCAGAAATTGTTATTACTGCTGATGATAGAAAGCTCTCTCGAACAACGTGGCAAAGCACTTTGGATTCCTGGCACGTGATGAAACAGCAAAGTGCAGAATGTAGCTTTGTATTTAATTCATTTGGCTCTTGTGTTATGTCAATCAAAAATAAATCAAACCTAAGCGGCCGCACACTGAAGGGAGAATATATGGGTGAGGAGCTGGGCTGGATCACAGTAATTTCTGCTTTCCAGAGAAGTTTACTTGTTTGTTCATCCGTGTGACAAGTTTACTGTAAGGTTCTGCAATGTTCTCTTTCACCCTCAGATCACTCAGAGAAGTCCTTGCTTGCTGAAGTCCTCATTCACATCATTTCACTTGCAAAGTAGGATTACATCCCAAGAAGTTCAGATGTGCAGGTTCCATGGCAATGCCCAGTAGCCCTGAACAAGAATACCTTAGAAAAGCATGTATTAAAAAAGGTGCAAGCAATAACTGTGCTGCAATCCTGCCCATTCCTACACTGCATATTCCTTCATTTCCCATTCTGCTACTTAGAGCACTCAATTTCTTTCTTCAGGGTTAGTTTTTACCATCAACGAGCTGGTCCAGCTAACTGCAAAGCCACCAAAGCAGGTGAGCATGAGAGAGGAAGGAACAAGTGGTGGAAAGGGGGAGGCGGAGCAGGAGGGGACTGAGGGAGGTTGGTTCTTCCCAGTGACAGCACCACCAGGCTGGGTTAAGCCAGTTTCAAACACTACCCAGTCACTTCTCTTCTCTACATTGCCCAGGCTGGACTGTGCCCAAGAAGCTCCTTCAGCACTGAGGAAGGACAAGCAAGATGAAGGCACTGAACAGAGATACCAGCTGTTCAAGGGCCATGGTCCACAGGCACATTCTGTACCACAAGCATACGTATCGCACAACTCTTGGCCAGATTCTTTCACCTTCTTCAAGCTTCAGTGTCCACAATGAATGGACACCATACTATTGTAATGAAAACATGGGTCAGAGCATGTTACTTTTCAACCACCAACTCTAGGCACAATGTTACATAGTGGAGGGACCCTGAGACAGAGGGAAGGAATAAGAACTGCAGGTAGCTATGGAATGATCATTTAAAAAATAAAAATCTTAAAAAAAATCTTCTGTTTCATTACTTGAAGGTAACCCTTCTTCTCCCATTGAAAGAGAAGTCCACATGCACAGTCACAGCTGCCTAGACACGTTTAGGAATCTTCCACTCCAGCAGCAATCTGAGGGCTGCTTTACAAAGCTCTTCTTCGGCGCCAGATGCTTCTGCAACCTTGTAATGCTTGAGGGAGATAAAGATGGAAACTCAGATAGCTCCTGATCAGTGTCAGACATAGGTACATTTCTCAAAGCCCTGGGCAGTCTGAGCTCCTGGTGACAGACACTGCTACAGCTTGGTGGCCCTGGAACGCAGCCGAGCATAGACAGCTGCCCCTTCCAGCACTCCTCCACAGCCTTCACACAGCTCAGGGGTCATTTGAAAGCTCTGGCCCCATGGACATAAACAGAGAGTTTACTCATCCCAGGGGCATGAAGCATGACCTCAATCCCAAACACACAAGGCTTGAGGTGCCACAAAGGAGGATAGGAAGGCACTGATAAACCTAGTTGAGTGTGAATTCTGGAGCAGTTCAATCAAAATGTTGGTCACAGAATGGCCAGAGTACAAGAAAAATGAGGTGCCACTGATGAGCTGGGTTCATTTCCACCCATAATGGTCACATCAGCCCATTGTAGAACATTGCTGCTCTAGAAAAGAAGAGAAAGAAAGCCATCCAGCAGCCCTGCCATGAGATTCGGCACCACCCCAGCAGCACACACAGAAGCCACATCTCCAGGCTCCTCAGAGCTGGATGAAGAAATTCCAGACAAACCCAGGCAAATGGGACATCCTCCCACTGGTACTGTTAGCACAAACCTTTGAAATCACAAGGAATGGGAATGGTCTTTTTGGCAGTGATGGTAATGGAACAAACCTGGCAAAGACTCTGGGCATAATTTCCAAAAAAACTTGATGGTTCACAATTGCATGATGAAACCCAGTCTATACGGTATGCAAGGGTTCAGAAAAACAACCAGCAACTTCTTGGTAGGAGTAAAAACAAAAAAACAACACTATTTAGGACTGCTGACACTAGTTCTGCTTCAGAAAGTCCCCAAATCAGAGATCTTCAGGAGGATACTCTGGGGAAATGTCATCAAGTGTTAGCTCTGCTATAACTTTTCCCAGGCAGCTCTTGTCACTGCCAGAAACAGGATCCTAGGCTAGAGGAACTTCTGGTTTGACCACCTACCAGATCTGCTCTTGCATCCAGAGTTAATTATTTAATTTCAGGTGACCTCTGGTCCATAGAGGTCTCTCACTCCAATTTGCAACCCAGACATGAAGTAGCTCAGTTAATTCACAAAGATATGTCCAACATGTAGGAGATGAACAAACACTTCACACTGAATGCATCAGTTTCCCCAGTTAGTTCCCTTTAATTCTGTTTATTGTTTCATTACATAGGGTGATGTTGCCCTTCAGTCACATACCATGTCATATATCATGACATCAAAACATGCTTTGACACAGTACTTTGCAGATGTTCTCCATTACTCTGAACTCCAGGAGGGTTAAGAAAAAAAAGTTCCCCATTCCTTTGGAGATCATGGACCCTGAGATCCTGAGCCTTTTGAAGACTTCAGCATGACTCTACAGTCTCTGGCAGAGCAAAGGCCATTAATCTTCAGACTTAAGTGGCTTCCCAGCAGACATATATTGAAGCCACATCAACACCAAACGTACATGGTCACAGACGATGCACTGGCCATGCCAAGGGCAGCCTAGGAGGGAGAGGGCTAAGAAGAAAGCCTGTCTGCTTTGACTCTAACAACCAGAAAGCTGTTTGAAGAGAAGGAAAGGAAGAACATCAAGGAGCAAAATAAAAAAAAAAAAAAGTTCAGACATTCTGTCTTTCAGTGCCTGAAATACAACTCTGAAGTTTGTTTTAATAACTCCATAACTACCAAGAAGGAAGATGAATGAGGATAAAAATATAGAAATTATGCTCTCTTGGGGACTGCATATTTTCTGCTTCTCTTGCTACCCAGTGACAGGAAGCTGAACACACTGCAGGGAGAGGATCCATGGGACTTCATGTATGGAAATGCTTCAGATGCCAACATCAGTAAGACTACAACGCAGTTCCACCTCACTCAAGTGAATATTGCTGAAATGATACTGATCAAGTGTGCCAGAAGAGCACCTGTAGCCTTGAACAAAAAGCTCTCAAAGGAAACAAACTGTCTTTAGAGTCAGTGGATAGAACTTCAGCAGCAGAGGAGTCCCTATGAGACCTACAGGGTGAGGAAACAAACTGGGGTATGTGTGCAACACCTCCCAGGTCCTCAAGAGGAAGCCAGGGCAGAGGGTAATCTGATACACAGTGCATGATTTGAATGTGTTAGCTGGGACAGCGAGTGCCCCTCCAGGCAGATCAGCTCAGCAGAGTAACAGCAGTAGCCACCACATCAACAAGAGCAAACCCAAGGCAGGTTGACTCCATGACAGTGGGTACTCCTGAATTATTCAACTTTCCATTCTTCCATGGGAATTGTGAAGTCCTGCAATGTTGAAGGGATGGATCTCACCCACAGGGCTGAAGGACACGACTTGCCCAGCCGAATGTAAACAATCACACCACACACAAGGTGGAGATAAACCTTCCTAAAGGCCACAGTGCCAGTGCAGCAAACAGCACACCACGAGCACACAGCACAGATCTTAAATGCAGAAGAAAACTACAGTTTAGTAAAATGCCAAGCAGCATACAGCTCTGCTCCACTGAGCACTCTGGGGAAAAACAAACCAAACCAAACCCCAAAAACCTCACATGCAAGCATGAAGAGCAGAGTGGAAATTACTATTATTGTGATAGTCAAAAAAAGTTTCTAGTAATAAAGAACACACACACCTACCAGTAAATATACACGTGCCCTGCCATGCAAAGCAAGAATGCCAAAACAACGGGGAAACTCAGCCACAAGACTTACCCTGTAAGTCATGTGGATGAAAGAATCCAAACAAGCAGGGCAAGAGAAAAGTACTTCAACACCTTTGTTTTAAGTCAATAAAAAAAAAAAAAATACTCATAAAAGTAGGGCTTTCTGAAAAAAACAAGACAAACTCTAAGAAAACCCCAGGGACTGGGAGGATGATGAGATTACGTTAATCTTTGAAAAACTGCTAACAAATATTTGTTTTGTACAGAGCCAGTTAGAACAACTTGTATTTGTTCTTACCAGCTGAACAGTCACAATGTACAGTTCTTGATCTTAATGATATCTGAATGATATGGGAGAAGGATAGATGCTTTTAAGAAAAACAAATTACTGTTGCTTTTGCTCAAAGAACTATCAAACAAATCACATATGAGCTACCACTTAGAAGCAAATTTGTACTGTACCCGACAGTTGATACTCCTAAAGAACATGGCTAAAAAGTTTAATTATACTTTTACTTGACTGGCAAATTCTTCAGAAATATGAACTACAAAAAATACAGGTGTTACACTCAAGTCAAGTTTCTACTAATCCTAGCTAAAAGCTTTTATAAAATAACATCTCCCACTTGGGCAGTTAATGTCAGGAATAGCACTTACTGCACTAGGAAAGTAAATTTCTGCATTAGGTTCTGATGGATGGATCAGATACACATTATGGAAGTATGAAGTAAGCAATGAAAACTGCACTTCATGTCTTGTCTAACAAAGCACACTTCCAGATTTGTCTCATTTTTTTTCAAAGGCATTATTTCACCCCAGCATCATTTCACTTCTGTCTCATGTGGGTTCCAAAACTGCAGTTGCTAGACACCCTTCTGGGACAGCACTTACTATCTGCAGTGGAAGAACAGCCAAGCCTACATTTTCTGGTTCAGGCCACAAAGTTTTACTTTCATTCTCAAGTGTAAAAAGTATAAAATGTCAAATTACATGCATAAATGAGAAGAAAAACATTCTTTTGCTTGGCATCCTATTATTGCTCTTCCTTCTCCCTCATGTAAAGGTTGTAGGTGCAGGCATAAACCCAGCAAGCAGGTAGATACCGAGCAGACCCTTGCAATGCAAACTCAAAGCTGAAAATCAGGTGGGGATTCCAAAGTTTTCAGAGCCCATACAAAAACATCTGGTTGCTATTCAGATCTATACATGTTATTCTTCCTGGGCTGGTAACTTCTGAAGCCATTCAAGAAGTTTTTTCTCAAAAACACACCAAGACTTGCAGGCATGTGGCTTCATGCCACATCTATATTCATTTTTAAAAGGCTGCTGAATTTGGCTGCACTTTACACATCACAAATTCTTTATAAGAACATATGTAAGCTACTTAAAGTGACTGTGCATGCCATTGTTGTTTCTTATAAGAAAACAAAAAAAAATACAAAGAATTCTTGTTTGAAAAAGACCAGTTTACATTTGATTTTTTTTTCCCCCTCCCAATGCTGTCACAAGTTCAGAGAGTCAGCTAGCAGGAAAAAAAAATATCAACAAATTTGGCCACTTGCCATGTCTCTAATTTTTATGATTAACTCTTAAGTAATAAAACAAACTTTCAAGAACTAAGAAAATAAGCAACAACTAGCAAAGCTCAGACTTCTGTGTTTTTATAAGAACCTTGCATGGTGAAAGGAAACTCTAAGGACAACTCTTGTTTTCTTCATCCACAAAGATAAATTTTTGTGGAAGTCTCATGGCATTCAAACTGCTAAAATCCTTTCTTTCTATCCCCCTTCACTAGTCACTGAAAATGAAAGGGGAGGAGTGTTGTTTATGTCCTCTTCTGTAAGCCTTTCAGCTTTCCTGAAAATGCGGTGCTACATCTGAAATCCTCTCCCCATGTCTAGGGATTCACTCTCCTGCCTCATGTCCAGGTTCCACTTGCCTCAAACTGAAGAATTGTTGCCCTCTGAAGGTCACATCCCCCTGAGAGGAAGGAGTAGTTTGGAAGGAGATATCAATTGTTTGGGTGTATTATCAGTTTATTACTCAAATTCAATTGTAATCCAATCCCAAATCTTAATCTCAGGCCAACAAGCACCAAATACCTTCTATCAGATTACAAATGCTAGAGAACAATATGCTTCTGCATGTTAGGTAAAGATCTGCCTCAAGGATAACTACAAGGAAAAACAAAAAAAAATGTATAGAAAGTAAAATTTCAGACATTATAGAAGGAATCAGTGTGAGCTTGCTTCTAATATTGTTACTGTCGTCTCCTATAGGCTGGGAAGTTTTCTGAGTGTAACTCAAAAGCACTATTTTTTCTTCTGCAGTATGCAAACCCCATATAACCAGCAGATCTGGACAGGAAAAAGGTTTGGGGTTTTGTTTTTTGATTTTTTTTTTTGTTTGTTTTCCTCTCTCTCTCAACTGTCCAGATCTCCCCTTTGCCCAAACAGGAAACTTCACAGGGAAGTTGCAGCACTGCACAGAGAAAAAAAAAAGCTTCCACTGGTCTAGAAGCCCTTGCACACCATGCTCTCAAACCACCTCCTTGACTGCCGGGAGAGCTGCTGCCAGGGGCACTCGCAGCTCTCAGCAGCCCCTCGCAGACCCCCACGCGCTGTGTGAGCACCAGAAAGGAGGTGCTCTCTTTTCTGGGGTAGTGATTCATCCCAGGGACCCAGAGGCAGCCAAACCACAATGGTTACTTACAGAAAGGGGTCAGGGGAGCAAACAGAAAGGAATTTTTAAAAAATAAAGCCAAAACAAAGGGGTTTAGGATAACATGAACATTGATACAATATCAAAGTAAACAGCAGCAAAACAAAGGCATAGAAGTCTGTAACACGAAATGCCTAACAGGGGGAACAGTTCACACTTCTGGAAATGTTTTTCCTTAAATCTCAAATGGAAGGAGAACTTCAGACTGATCTCGTTTGAAATTGCTCCCCTTTGCCTTGGCAATGAACTGCTCATCTGTGTGTCTATGGGATATCCAAAATGACATGACAGCTCTCCCAACTACTTCAATCCTCCACATTCATCTTCAGGTGCCTTTGATAACTCATTTAAGTTTGCAATTTGAGAAGTTCTTTCCTCAACTTCTGTTGCTGAAGTCAGAACCAGTCCTGGAAACAATGTGGTTTAGAAATATTATTGGGCAAAATAGAGGAGAAACAAAATCCAAGAAGGATCTCAGTTTAGTGAGACACCCTTAGTATGAACCTTACAAGATGAAAGCTGGAAGTGGAATGCGTTTGCTGTGCTGACACTTCACATTTCCAGGCTGGAAGCAATTAGAAGGTTATCTAGTTACAATACTAAGATTTCACCCATTCCGATTAACATTTTCCAAACCAAATACTAATTTTATTTTGGTGACATGAAAAATTATGACCATCCCAAGAACAAAACTAGAACAAATAAATTTTGTGCTAGATGAAAAAAAAAAAAATTATCACAGCTATTTTAATGATCATTTTATCATCCTCATGTTTTTGAATAAGAAGTGGAAGTGAAACCTGGGCTGTGAAGTTGAAGTGTATTCCTAAACTATGGCATGTTCAGTATATTTCAGAAATTTTAGCAAATGCTCTCAGGGTAAATGAAACAGTAGTTTGTCCTAAAGATTTCTTAATTCCCCAAGTTCTTGTAGATTTTCATCATGATGACAAAAGGCATATCCCAGAAACGGCTCATCTGCTGCCAAAACTAAATCATCTTGAAGACATTCATCAGAATTTTTTAAATGTACTTTAGAATAGAACAAGGTATTTTCCCATAGCCTTTTTTCTCATAAAATGCTAACGATTTCTGACTCATTTTCTGAAAGAAGAAGAATCAAAGAAAGGAATTCAGCCAGAGGCAGATGTTTAGCATGGAATATTTCAGGCTAGGAGTTTAAGTCTAACTAAATGGTGAGCAGCCAAACACAAGGTTTTGTAAGGACACATGTGAAGCTAGGACAAAAAGAATATTAGCCTACTAGCAGTGTTGCAGGTCCATTATTATAGAGAACACCAAACATTTTCATTTTATTATAAAGACCTATTCAATAGCAATTTCTGTTCCATATTTCAGAAGAAGAGGATGTCTTCATACCACATAAGAATGATAGAGTAACCTCCTATCCATTAGTAACTCAAGTAGAGAATAAACAACCTGCAGAAGGCTGGATGGGTTTTAAACCAGCACACTCATGCAATTCCAACATAGCAGTTCTGGAAAGAGTTGACTAAAGACACTTCTGGTTCCCTGATGTTACTTTATAGTGAGTCTTCAAATATCAGGGAAATACCAGGAGACTAAAAAGATTTTGATATTGTGCTAGGATTCAGGAAGGGCAAAGTGACCTACAATCACTGGAGATCAGCTAGCTTGAGATCAGATCCAGGCAAAGTGACTGGAAAAACAAGTAAGAGATTCAGGCTGAAATATAGTGTGTCATTCCACATGTGGATGTAAGCCTTCTAAAGCTGCCGTGAGAAACTGTGAGACTAGCTTTGGCCAACAGTTTGGGTGGAACTTAAAATGGTACAACCTTCTTATGAAAAAATAACCACTTTCACTATCAGTAATGTACCCTCTAAGTGGAATGTAAAAAAAAAAAATATTTCAGAGAACTAACTTTGTGAATTACAGTTACAGCTTTTCTTACCAGTGGAGAATCTTAACCGAGTAAGAGCAGTTCCAGCAGGATCTGAAAGCAAACACTCATGCTATTAAACGGTTTCATCAATGACATAAAAACAAGTTAAAAAAATTGTGTAAGAAATTGTGTGGATACCACAAACTCAGGCAAATTTGTGACTACGAGAGGACAGCCTTGACATACACAAGGATCTGGACTGCATGGTTAGCACTCAAATGAAGCAGATCTGGTAGAAGACAAATAATGATAGCTGGAGAGAAAGAAACGGGATCTCAGAAAATAAGAGCTGCAAACGTTATGAAATTATACTGGACAATCAGTTCAATGTGAAGTCCCAGCACCACGCTGTGACCAAAGCCAAAGCAGACTCCAACACTTATTGCAGGCCTGGAACATGGAGGAGGCTGAGCAGTGAACTGGACCTCGCCAACGGTTTTGATGAGACTGAAACTGGGAGAACACATCCAGCATAGCTGCCCTTGTTTTTAAGACCATGCTGAAAAGTTTGAGAGGCTGCAGTAAAAAGCCATGCAAATCACTTCAAGACTGGTAAAAATGCTTCAGAGAGCCTTAAAGAGCTCAGCCTGTTTATGAAAATTGTGAAGCAGCATGATTTTGCTGTGCAAGGGCCAGAGAGGGAAAATGCCACATACTAAAGAGCTCTTTAATCTAATGGAGAAAGGCTCTACAAGAAACAAAAGAGGGAAACTGAAGCCAGACAAACTCAGATTTGGAAGAAAACCCACTTTTTAAAATTTGGGAGTGGAATTAAGGACAAACTCCCAAGCCAAGTGATAGATTCTCTCATCGGCATGTTTTCAAATTAAGACCAGAGGACTTTCTGAAAAATAAATGGAAGTAAATATGTGCTCAGAAACAAGCAGCCAGCTTAGTACACAATAAATGCTTGAAATTCCAGAGCCTACAGTCGCATACATAAGTTGATTAAAAAAACCATTTCTTTACACTTAAGCACTATGAATCTCTGAAGAACTGCTACTGAAAAGTGGTGCTTTTGGTCACTTGCAACTAATTCAGGTAATTCCCACCATTTGTTTTTAAGGGACGTGCCCACTGTAGTTAGCTTCACAGTCATTTCATGGTTGTGTTCTATTTGCTCATATTTGCTGTCATGCACAATTTCAGCACTTACCCATGACCACAGCTGACTTGAAACCAAAGAAAAATGAATAAGGAAAGAGGAGAAGGTGGTTATAAAGAAACAAGAACAAAAAAATCATCTGTACACCCATAAATTAAACCCTAAATTGTCCTACAACCTGTTTGAAACATCCTTTCTTCACGCGATGCTGGAGATGAAGAGCTGTGAAGACTCTAGACAGGGGCTATTTAAAACATGTTCTTTATGCTTTACACAGAAATACTTTGAGACATTCTAAACCACCATATGAAACACAATATTGGCTCAGAAGGCAATCAAGAGGGTAAACCCGAGTCAGGCAAAACCCAAAGAATACAAACATCAGTCGTACCCCTATGTGGGTCACATACACACGTAGGTCAGTATACATTTCCACACAGCAGTATACCTGTAATGCTTCTCACCTGAGGGGGTGTTGGCATTTGAAATGCACTGATGCCTCCAAAAGCTAATGGCAGCTCTTTCTCTGTTCTGCAGGCGACACAACCTCTCAGCTAGCCCGCCCCTGCAGAGAGTAAAGGAATGCTCAGTTTTGCCAGGGATCGGTTTGGGTTTGCCAAGCAACAAGCCATAGGACAGATGGAATATGTATGCTTTGACCCTTAGAGACAAATGTACAGAAAAAAAATGACATTTTTCAGATTAATTCTCCTAATTTTGGTTTTCCAATAGATATACTCCCAATAAAACATACACTTAGGGTCAATACACACAATAAAACATTTTCATTATCTGGGTGTCCAAAACCTTCACATTTTCAGTCCTGTCTCCAACACAAGGATTGTAACAAAAGGTTCCCAACTTTTCCTTGCACTTATACATGTGTCCTGATGGATACTGCAGATGACTGCAAACTCAAAACAAACCAGTGTAACCACCAGTTAGAACAGGTTGGCTTTTTTTTTCCCCTCACAGATTTGTTTGTCTGTTGGCAAGGAGTGATCACAAAAATATTCTTTTACCCATACTTGACCCTGTGATTCATTTCACAAGCTGGGTCAAGTGTGCAGTTTCAGTGGTCTGAACACTCTCCAAGATGAAATTAATTTAGCATTCCCAAGGTGAGAGGCAGAGGAGTGGCACCTAGCACAAATACATTTAAGGTAACACTAAAGCAATTCCTATCCCTGGATTCAAAGCCAGAAGACATAATTTCTCACTTTAAAAACAAAAAGGCAACTGTGTTGGAAGCTGGTCTGGGGCTACTACAAAGAGCTTTGTGCTACTATGGGAGTATTTAAGTATTCTTCTCTGTCTTCAAAGAAGCTATTTACATAAAACCCTATATTTCATTCTCTCCTTATAGTGTAAGTTTTTCCACAACAAGTACTATCCATTATATTAATAAAGATTTCTGCTGAGGTGAAATGTGTCCTAAACTGATTTAGGAACCAACAGAGGTAACATCAGCCACCATAAGATTATTTGAGCATGTGAGTAGGATTTTTTGGTTTGGAAAAAAAAGCCCAATAGCTTGGTAAAGCTCACATTGCAAATATGACACTGGGAGGACTGACACCTGTAGAAAGCAAGGAGGAGCTAAAAATGCCAAGCAGAACTTCAGACAGGCTGTAAAAATCTCTCTTGGGTTAGCAATTACCAAGCAATTTCACCTGCAGACAAGTGAACACATATGAAAAGTAGTTAGCAGTCTCAGCTGGATTTTTAATGAACTATATACTTTGCAAAATCATAACTATCACAAGAATTGTTAGACTGCATAACTAAACACCTTGGTAGTAAAGATCACGGAATGAACACTCTGCCACATTTGACCCAGAATGGTCCATAAGAGTTTTGTAGCCCACATTACTGCATCTCTCCCCACTGGTGCAGTTCAGGCAGGAGAGAGCAACTCAGACACTTTCAGAGCAGGAAAAAATCCCCAAACCTCCAAAATAAAGAAGCCACATTTAACATGCTATAAAACATGATATATTAAAAAGAAAAACAAGCAAAAGTAATTAGGAAATCTTGAACTCCAGTGAGCTTCCAGGTAAAGCTAATAACCTGCCTTCAGCATGGATTTAAGACACAGTAGCAACAAACACAGAAGTGTGATGGAAGATTTGGTACCACGAGCAGCACAGTCCAGCACAGAACTTCACACAGGATAATTTACTTTCCAGATAACACTCTTCTCAGCCACATTTCCCACACAATTTGAGCACTCAAGCATTACTGCACCACACCACCTGTGGCCAAGACAGTTCTACAAACTCCAGCAAACTGCCCAGATTCTCTTCTTGCTGGGGAACCCTTCTGAGGTACAGCCAAGATGAATTGCAGCTGCATGGTCCACACAAGCCGTGCTGGAACAGGTAGGTGCCTGCTCAGCTAGGCTTAGACAATACTGCAGCTGAACACATTTTGGATTTAAGTCTTGTATGCATGAGTCTGTAACTGAACTCTGTGCTTGGACTATAGCAATACCCATCACAGCTAGTAGCTCAAAGACTTGTTTTGCTGAAAGAAAACTCTTCAACAGGACTGTTTCAAAAGCCTACTCCATTCCCTCCACAGACAACAATCAAAGAAATGTATGTTCTTTGTTCAAATAATGCTACAAAGCCTTAAGGTACCTGCAACTATTACTGGCACACAGTCTAATATCCCCTCCTTTCCTTGAACAGGACCATGGTTGCATGCAGTCAGTCAGTTCCTGCTCTCCTGTAGGCCACCACTGCTCCACTGATGGCAGGAGTGCCCTGTAGCACGAAGGAAAGCAAGCTCCTGGTGCCAGGGCTATGGCACTCAACAGGAACACACCAGTCCTCTTTCGGACCTGGCACACCCACAAAGCAGGCTCTCACTGACACATGAATTTCATTGCTGATTTGCTATCCATGTCTATCCAAATAAAAGCTATCACAAAGATCCATGGAAAATAAAACTCTGCCTTTCCTTAGCAGCCTTTGTGCTAACAAAATTCATTGACATTAACCATCATCCCTCCGTTCACATTCCAAATGCACTTAAAAATAAGCAGAAAATATCATAAAGCATTCTGCATCTGCATTGTTGTTCAAGATAAAATACAACCAAGAATACATTTGAGAGGCTCTCAGCTGGTCATTGGACTTTTTTTTTTTTTATAATGTCTGTTGTGTACACTGTGAAATTGGAAAATACAATACAAGGACATGCCATGCACAAAAGGGATTTCTATGGCAAGAGAAAGAGTTGGTAGTTTATGGTGTGTTTCTTTTAAAAGACAGACATTTAAACACCACCCCAAACCCAGAAGGATCAATCCCCTTTTTAGCTCAAATACATAAAACAAAGAAAACCATCCTGTCTATCCCATTTTCTAACAGACTTGATGCCAGCAGCACTTGAAAACTAGTAATTCCTTCTCATGCAGTACAGGTGCCCCCACTGCTGAGAACACTTGTGTGTGCTGTGAGGAACCACGAGCTCCACAGAGCCACTGCTGGCTGTGCAGATGAGAGAGAAGACCAGAGTTACACAGAGCTCACACAACACAGAGCATGGGATTGAGCTGGTGCTGGCTTCAGTATGAGAACCTACTCCACGTTTTGAAAAAGCTAAATGGTTAAAATCACTATTGTTTGAATCCCAATTGTACATCTGCAGACTGTTAAACACCTTATGAGCGTGATAGTCATTGATAGTTAACTGGGACTGTCTCATTTTTTTGGCACAGATTCTATCATACAGAAGTAACTTTTTGCTTTAGTAATTCAAGGAAGAAATTAATAATATTCACTTTTTACTGTCCACACATTATCCCTCTGAAAAATCCCCTAGCCTTCCTGGCTTTTCAAAAACTGTTTGGCTTAATTTTGCCAGATATGAGAATTTATGGGCATCAAGGGTGGAGCCTAGATAACCCCCAGTCTGTGTTTACTTACACATCTGTTTCAAGAAGTTTAGGAAAAGATATTTAGTTCCCTCTTTTGCACAGCTCTCGCCCCTACGATGCATTTAATTGTCCTCCATGATGAACCCAACATCTGGAGTGTGTATATATATATATATATAAAATTGGCAAACATATTCTGATTACTAATGCACAATTTCTGTAATCAAGGGAACTGACAAACAGTATTTAAATAACAGAAACTAATTTGAGATGCATACTTTACTGAGCAGCACTTCAAACTTGCCCCCCAAATGTTTTAATGTGAGCAAATTGAACGGATTTGGCAAATTAATGCAACGGCTGTTCAGTGAAGCCAAAATGGTCAGATATAATCTCCACTGCCCACAACCTCTTTATTTTTAATCATGAAGCTTTCAGTAAAACTATTTTGTTCCTTTGAATCCCTGAAGGCAGACAGATTTAACAAGCAGAAATCCACGTCCTATTTCCGTACTGCATCTGAGCTTGCCGAAACCCTGTATTTAAAACACATTGCCATTGCTGACCATGTCCAGCAACTTCCACATGAAAGGCAGCTTTGATGACCATAAGAAAGCTCAGCATCCAGTATAAAAGCTCAGTTTCTGGTGGTTGCTCCTTTCCACAAGCTTCAACAGCAAGGCTGAAGACATTTGTGCTACATGTGACTAGCAGCACAGGGAGGAAACACTGAGCCTGATCTGAGACTCTCAGGCTGCTGGTCCCTAACTTACAACTCCAGTGTGGTTAATAGAAAATTAAAAAAAAAAGAAAGGAAGAGCATTAGCAAGTAGGCAGTGTTTTGAAAAGTCATTTTCAATCTTTCTGAAGTGCTGGAGATCTCTCCGTGTTTATTTATTAAGGTTTTCATTCAGCGGGGCACTTACCAAAAATAACCCCACATTCATTCAAGTTTACTCCTCTCCAGGCTTCATTCATTTGAGTTTAAGAATAGTGAACACTTCAGCATCTCATTATTGAGTTGTTTCCTCATACACACTATATTCAGGACTCCATATATTACAAACCACTGGAAGTTAAACACAGCTCCTTATCTCAGGACTGGGCAATTTCCCTCCCCCTCTTTTCAAAAGGACAGAACTCCTCTTGTATTCCCAAGTTAACTGGTGAAGCAATTGATTTCTGCAACACTCAGCTGTCCACTTTCACTGCATGGAGTGCTTGCTAAAGAAGAACCCCTAAGTATGCTGGCTTTTAATTTGTCAACACTGCAAACCCATCAGCTCTTATCAGCTAGTTTACAACTTGCAAAATACTAAGCAACACTGAATGCTGACAGTCACTGCACTTCTGCAGTGTACAAAATAGCATGGGTCCACACTAAAGACTTGACTGAAGAATGCTGGCCACAAAAGAGCAAGTCTCTAGAGAGACCCACGTCTCTCCAGTGCAGGAGAGCAGCTGTTGACTTTGTGAAGTATCAAAGGATCAGAAAGAGTAATTTTAGCTTTACAGATCAGCCCCACTCAAGCTCTGACTCAACAACTAGATTTATAAATGTTCACTTTGGATGAACCACCATTACCATGATCACTGGCATTATTCTGTCTGTGAAATGTGGACCTCTTTTCTGGAATCAAAACATAACTCAATTTCTTTTTCTATATGATGGAACAAGCAAAGACCAGAGCAGACAGCAATAATTTTAAGTCCCATAAAACCTGTCAAGTAATAATTATACTGTGCTACAAGTTCTGGGGTCTTTCCCTTGGAAAGGAATCATGTTTCTCCTGACCCATGATTTCCACATCAAATCAACAGCATTAGAGGCACACGCCTACAATGAAAGGAAAATGGAAGGTCTGTGCTGTAACCCAAAGTGATGATTTCTGACACACAGTTATCAAGGGCCAGTTGCATTTGCCTACGCAAAAATACAAAGACAAGGCCTTCCATATTTACTCAAAAAGAACCCCACAAAAACCAAGCAGACAATGCAGTGACTTAGTAACCTGCACCACATGCTGGATTTTCTTGTACACCAGCTAGATTTCAATGCTCTGATCTACTGTACCCATCCAGAGAGGTGTTCTGGTGTTTATGTTACGATAGTCAGATAAACAAGAGAGACATACTGAAAAGTCTCTTCTAGAGTCTTAAGGATTCAAGGGTTTGGAGCCTCTCTTAAGAGCCCAAAGCCTGTGTAGTCTCTTGCCACTCGTTCCCCAGAGGAGGTCACCTCCATACATGGTGCATACAAAATACACCATTTTCCTGAGTGCCTGTAGCACTGTGAGAGCCAGAGGTACCTTCCAGCAACTCCATTAGACAGAAGTGACCATCTAGAGAATTTACATTGTCTTCAGCTGTAAATTCCAACCAGTGTGCACTAGAGACATCCTCAATATCACCTTTAACAATTCAACTTTTGCAAGTAGTGCCTGGACACTAGTCCTCAATTATTCCTGCAAATCAAAAATAGTTCTTTATCATAGACACCAAAGCTTCATCATTCTTATGTCATGAGATTTGGTTTCCAGGTCCTAGTTCCCTCAACAGTGCAGAGGAAGAGATGTAAGAGGGATTCCAGTGGTAACTGCTGAGAACAGTGTGGGTGAGCACCTTTCTACATCCCATATGGCTTACAGTGAAATATTTTAAGTAAATCTTTACAGGTGGTTGGTCTTCCCTTGTCTCTACTTAGCTAAATTATCACACATAAAAGATTTGTAATAATTTAGGAACATCTCTGGAGATAGATAAGCTCTTGGGGGCTGCTCCTTTCATAGCTTTAAAAACATTGATCACTGCTTCTCAACATCCACTGAAAAAAACCCAACCCACAGCTGAGTTTACCTCAGCTCTCCAGCTCTTCAGATTCCTTAACAGAAAAATAAATATTTCTGGTTATCCTACCCCTCTTACAGAAGAGGCTCTCAGCAGAAGTAGAATCACAGAATGGTTTGGGTGGGAAAGGATCCTACCTAAAGATCATGTAGTTCCAACCCCCCTGCCCCAGGCAGGGACAGGTAAGATGATTTAACAAGGAGAGTCTTCCAAGAAATAAGTCACTTTTTTTTTTGCCAGTATTACAAAATATAATAAGAAAATAAAAAAAAAAAATCAAGGGCTGAGCCTCACACACAATTTCTCATAGAATAAAGTAGTAGAGGTAGGATGGAGACTCTGCAGGAACCAGTTTTGATGAGGGAAGAGCCATGCCCCACGAGAGAAGGGAATAACCTTCCCTTCAGTTCTGAAGCTTCTGGCTTGCCTGAGCAGAGATCTTGCACAGAACAGCAAACTCCATGGCTAAGCAAACCAAAGGCACCAAAATTACTTCTCTCTGATGGAGAACAACTGTACCCTGCTAAACCATTCCAATCAGTCAAATGCATTACACACGAAACTGGAGAAATCTGTCACTTTCAGGAAAGTTTTGCTGTTATTGTTTGACTAAATGTGTTTTTTTTTCCTGTTAACAGCAAACACCTGGTCCACTGAAAGCATCCACACTTCCTAAAAAAGAAGAGATTTTAACTCTCAGTAAGTGTGAAACAATTTGCCCGTGTACACTGCGAGTGATTACAAGTGGTACATCTGCAGTGCAGCCACAACATTCTCCAGCTGTGTTCTCCCAATGCAACAAGAAATACACTAGCAAGGAAGACAACCCAACAGCTAAAACCAGCATAAGAACATCCTATGCTGCTCCAGAGGGCTGGCCTGTTGCTGTTACATGCTACTTATGGAAGCATGTAAGAAAGAACAGACCCAATGCTGGAGCAAAATCCTGCACATGCTACTTATGGAAGCATGTAAGAACAGACCCAATGCTGGAGCAAAAGCCTGTTTCATCTGTGCCAGCTCCTTCCTCCCTTGGCAACTTCCTTTATTTTCAGGACCTCAGTTGGCCCCATGTGACAAGTGGGTTTCATTTTACTGCACATAGTACCAGGACATTCTGTAATTTTCTCCTCTTTTGATAACAGAAGTTAATTTTAGCAGATCAGAGTCATAACTGGTCTACACACAAGCAGATATAAGATAAATAGAATTTTGAAAGATTTTATTTACTACTGAGCTAAAAACAGCCTCTCCAATATTTAAACAAACAAAATGCTAAAGCAGCTATTCTTCAAAACTAAAAGCTTTTCTAATGTGACAGATTTAGAAGTAGGATTAACATTATATAACTTAAGATATCCATTTCCTGCACTGAAACCCAGGCTTTTTTTTTCTAATGGAAATAAAATCTTATTAGAATAAAGCAAACAACTCATAAAACCTTTAAGAAAGGTTTACTTGCAGACAAGAAAAGCTGAGTGCATGCATCTTGAGCTTCCTTCTTTATAAATACTGAAGGAACCTAGTTATTGTTTTAACCTGTGCAACAAACTTTGAGACTTTCAATACTCTTCATTTCTTCCTCCATTCACAAGGGAACTTTTGAGAGACTTGGAACTAGTGCAGTTTAGACATTTCACCCTGTAACATCAATGTTAATTCCAAATCTAAAAAGAGCAGCTTCCTGAAAACTTATTTGCTGTTTTTCAGCAAATATTTGCTTGTTTTCCCATGCAGTGTTGACTCAAGCTGAGAAACTGAAACTTTGTGGTGGAATGAAAGTGCAGGAAAATCTAAACATCTAAACCCAAGACTTTTTGACCTGATCACCCACACAATTCACCTCAGTATCAAGTACCACTAGTAACACTTCCTTATCAATTCTTAGTAGCTCATGGGTGGAGCACAATGACATTTACCTCTCAGTATACCTGGGAAAATGATACTGCTCCCACTCCATCCATCACCAGTTTTGTTTGAATGAAGGAAGGTGGCTATACAAGAAGACCTAAACCCAGTGTTTATGGTGGGGTTGTTCAGGAGCAGTGGTGTTGATGGCTGTGAGTGAAAGAGATGATTCTCTGATACTGGCATGACAGACTGACATCTCCTACAGCACCGCCCTTCAGGTTGCTTCAGAACCTGCCCAGGAGCACCAACACCCCTGAAGGACAAACACCACCACACACACACCACCTCCCTCCCCTGTGGGCCATGGGAGAAAGAAAAACAATCTTTACTGAGAACAATTTAGAAAACAAAACCTAACACCACAGGGGATACATGAAGACACAGGAGAATTTGGCAAAAGGGCACAGGTAGGCCAGTCAGCAGGCACCCTTCTGTCACACCTTCCTTCTCTGCAGATGTTAATCACTTTCCAAAGCACACTAAACTCCCAACAGAGGATTGCTACATGCACCTTCAAATTTCACTGATCATAAGCACACTGTATGATGTACATGTGCTTTTGGGGACATAGATGGGTTTCTAATTTTATTTCCACTCAAAAGCATTGAATCTACTTTCAAATTTCTAACAATAGGATCAGCAGGATTTGTTTCAATCGTCCATAGCTGGCTTACTTCTGAAGACCTCTATACATCTTGATTTTTGCAGTGTATGACAATTACACCTGAAATAGGATCAAGCAAGCAATGCTCTTTCCTCCCACCAAGCAAGGTATTTACCCATTTCCTTTTTAGCATGAGAAGGATTCCAGGAGGAGAGGACTGTACAAAGTAACTTGAATTCTTCCAGAGGCTGTTACAGCTCTGCTCTTTGGGGTTTTTTTGTTTGTTTGTTTTGCTGGTTGGTGTTAGTTAGGGTGTGGGGGCACAGGGAGGATGTTAGGGGGGTTTTCTTTGAGGCTCCATAGAAGAACATAGCCATTGGGGTAACAGGAGCACAGCCCCAGTCAGGCAACACAAATGTAGATGTAGACTGCACTGTGTCTAAAGAATCTGGAAGAGACTGTTATATGTGATAATATTTGTTCAGAAAATATAAGCTGAATTTTTTATGTATACTTTTGAAGATAGCTTTAGTCATCTCAAAAAGCAAGGAGATGAAAATAGAAGTAATTTCTCACTTCTTAAAAGTGCAAAAAAAACCCATAGGAGGCCTGTTCTACCTACATCATGACTCTTCCATGAAGTAAGCATACTTAATACGCTCTGGATTTGTAGCAGAACCTCTTGCACAGGAACTGACATAGGAGGACAGCAGCTCTACCACCTGCACCATCTCCACTCAACCCATACTGGAAAAAGAGAGCTCAGCTTAGCAGAGGC
Source organism: Merops nubicus (assembly GCF_000691845.1). Taxonomy (NCBI): domain Eukaryota; kingdom Metazoa; phylum Chordata; class Aves; order Coraciiformes; family Meropidae; genus Merops; species Merops nubicus. Next base: position 1,998 of record NW_008590549.1, on the reverse strand, counting down.
TCTTGGCTCTCTCCCACCTACTGTCCAGTTCCTACTGGTCTGACTGGGAGCCTGTGGGTCAGATCCAGCTTGACAGATCCCCAGCTTGCCTGATCCCCTGCTCACATTTTTCTGCTGTGGCCTCTTCCACAGCAGAGGTGGGAAAGGGCAGCCAACAACTGCTATGTAACTTTGAGCTGTATAAGCAGAAAGAAGGAGTTGTCATTCCATCAGTCAAGAAGCTGACAAACCCTTCCCCAAACTGGCCTTCAATCCACAGCACCAAAACTTGAGCTTCCCTACCAAGCAGACTATTATATCCACTGTTAGCACAGCAATTAAAATACTCTCCATCAACAGTAAGAGGATGGATGGGCAAAAGAGACATGTAGAATTAGTGCCCTGAACAGGAAGAGTGAAAAGATTACAATTACCTGGACAAGCAAAATAACTAGATAAACAAAACTCATAACTGAGGAATTTCCTGCCTGCTTCCCTGTTCCCCAAGGAACTCAAGGTGGAACCATAGGATGGAAGAGTGAAAAACCCTGCAAGCTGTGCTCCTCTGGCTGCTCTGGACAGCTTACATTCTATATCGTTGTGGTTGGTTTGGTTGGCCTGGTTTTGAAGCTATTTATTCTCTTACACACTCGTTTCAGAGTATCTTTGGTGTAAAATACAGTTTTGCACAAAGATTGTTGATAGTGGAAGTCAGTAAATGAAGCTGGTAGATGCAGATTCAAGTCATGTTTAAGCTACAGAACTCCTAACCCTAAGATGATATTGCAGCAGCCAGAAGTTTTAATGGCTTCAGAAAACTACTGGGCAAACTCATGAAGTGACAAACTCACTGAAGGTAACAAACAGCTCCTGAGCAGTAAACTGCCAAAAGGTAGAAGGGCATCTGGGCAAAATACTACTACACACTCATCCTGTTCTTATGCCCACATGTACCTGCTTTTGGCCCCTAACAGGCACTTCTGGGGTTCACAGCTTTGGTCTGACCTAGTACAGTTCTGTTACTTTTGTACAGTTTTGTTACTTTGTTTTTAAAGTAACAAAAACAAAGCTTGATTGCACAGGCAAAGTACTTTTAAATATATAGATCCTCAGTAATTAGGACTTTCAAATCTGTTCCCTCAGTCAGCATTCTAAAATAGCCAAGAACATTTTTAGAGAAAAATAAGGAATAGCTATTTAACTAATGTGAAAAATTACTTTTTCAGTAACTGATTGATTACTGTAGATAGAATCAGCTGTAAAAATGTAATAAATGAAGATAAAAGAAAGAAAATTTTGTTAAAAAACACACTAGGTATCTATAGGAACACCGTTTGCAATTTTAGTCTCCATAGCTTGTGGCATGCCTTAACAACTTCTGTTAGTCCAGTATAGGAAGGGACCATTCCTGCACTGTAATTAGCTGGAGAAACAGTGAATTGTGAACAGCAGGTTCCACTGCTCAGGCTGTTTTCTTTCAGCAGGTAGGGACCTTTTTAATGTATTTAGTCGAAGATATTTACATTTCAGGTTCACAAACATGTCCCATCTTTGCATAAATATCACACTGTTCTGCACTGTTCAGCGCTCTTGCTTAACAACACCTTTTCTATAGTATTTTGGATGATTTGGCCCTGACAAATTTGGAGAGGACCAAAGCAAATCAAGAGGTACAGCATTTCTGCAGATTATCTGGAGAGGCACAAAGCAACAAACTGATTACAAGCTACGAGAAGTATGTCCACTCACACATCTGTAAGGCACTAAACCATTATTAGACATGCACAAAGTCTATTGATTTGTACACAGGAGTTTAAGATCAGGAGCCTTCACCCCAGCTTTAAAAACTGAACTGAGTTCTTTCTTGCCTTGCTGGCTTGCTAACAGATAAACGACATTCTGGAATTCGCATCGTTAAAACGTTAATCCTGGAAATGCATTCTGACTCTTCCATCAGTATTCCTTACAATGAACAAACCCGTTCCTTAGGGTGGAGAAGCATGTTTACCTCAGGAGCTT
>NW_008590548.1:3392-37506 GCF_000691845.1 Merops nubicus | reverse complement strand
CTCACTTATGCCCTGCGACAGGACAAGGGGTCAGTGGAGCCCAGGAAGTTCCACTTCAACATGAGGAAGAACTTCTCTACTGTAAGGGTTCCAGAGCACTGGAACAGGCTGCCCAGGGAGGTTGTGCAGTCTCCTACCTTGGAGACTTTTCAGACCCGTCTGGACGCGTTCCTGTGTGACCTGATGGTCCTGCTCTGGCAGGGGGGTTGGACTTGATGATCTCTGGAGGTCCCTTCCAACCCCTAACATTCTGTGATTCTGTGATCTCTGTAAATAAAATGAGGCCTCTTGGAAGACTTTTTAGTTACCTGGTAGCAATACTGGTGTGCTGTGAGACATTGCTGAAGCAGGTAACTTAAAAAGCAGGAAAGCAGGAAAAAATTAAAGCAGGAATAAAATGCATTAGAAATTATGAAGCAAAGATCTAGGGAGGGGATTGTAGCTTCATGCTGACTAGAGCTCCAGGGTACAGCCCTTTTGGGTTTCCCCTGTGGCAGGGTTAGAGGCCACAGGGAAGGAAGATGATGATAGACTGTCTAACTGGACTCTGGTAGTGCTTTTGGTGGTCACTTGAGTTTCTCATACTCAGTGGCAGAGCCCATGGGCTGGATCATTTATCCTAGCCTGTAGTCTGTGGCTGTGGACATAGATTGGAGGCTGTGTGATCTGCTGTGGCATGTGCTCCTGATGTCTGCCTCCCCAAAGGCTCTTAAGAGACACCTCTGGAGACAATCACAGGCTGCACTGGTGGGTTTATGTCAGTGACGGGGTGGTGAGTGGGCTGGAATTTATGGTTCCTGAAAGCACAAACTGTATGCCACAGTCACAGGATCACGAGAACAGTTTTCAGCCCTTCACTTGGCCTCCTCCAAAATCAGCAGGGAGCAGCATTTACCCTTGGAAGGATTCACAAGTCTGGAGAGAGGTGCTGGGGACAGGTCAAGTGAATTCTTCTCTGAAAGTACCTGCTTTGTCAAGGCCAAGTGATGTGACTGTCTGAGATTTAAACCTTTAAGCACAAATCCCTGGTACTTGGGACAGGGTCTGCCCTTGAGCTGTTTGTACTGAATATTTCCCATCATGCTCTAAAGATGTGAGTATGAGAGGCAACCTGTCAGACACCACCCCACTGAGGGGCAGGAGAAGGTAGGGGAAGGTGGTGTTATAGTTTAGACTCACCAAGATGGTAACTAAACACCAAACAGACCAAACACTGCAAACAGCACCAAACTGCTGCTCCCACCCACAGGAGACAGAGGAGACAGTCCTCCACAAGCTTCTCCAACATGAGTCCTTCCCACAGCACTGCAGTTCTTCATGAACTGCTCCAGCATTTTGTGGGGTTCAGTTCTCCTAGCAAAGGACTGCTCCAGTGTGGGCTTCCCTCGGAGTCACAGCCTCCTTTGGGCACAGTCACCTGCTCTGGCATGGAGTCCTCCATGGCCTGCAGGTGGGCATCTGCTCCCCTGTTCACTTCCATGGGCTGCAGGGGAACTTTCTGCTCTGCCACACCTCCCCTCCTTCCTCACTGACCTTAGTGTCCACAGTTGTTTCTGTCACACCTCACTCCCCTCCAAGAACTTGCCCAGCAGTTTTTTCCCTTCCTAAATGCTATCATAGAAGTACTGATTGGTTTGCACTTGACCAGAAGTGGTTCTGACTAGGAGCTGAGGGAGCTTCTAGAAGCTTTTTACAGGAGTCACCCATGTAGCCCCACCCCTGCTACCAAAATCCTGCCACACACAAACCCAACACCTGGAGATATCAAGCACTCTGGAAGATCTGTACCTCAGAGTGCTTGTGGTGAACTGAGCAATGCAACAAACTGGTGTGAAACATGTGGGATGCTACTCGACAAGGAAAGGTGAGATGTTCTGCACCTCCGTAGGTATATTCAACTAACTGCCAAAACAGAAGACAAAGCACAGATGGCTACAGGAAAGGAAAGGAGATTTCAAAGAAATGCTGCTACGTGGGCATGCTTCTCACCACTGCAGAAAAAGCAAACTTCTGGGCATATAAGCAGGTGATGCTATATGTAAAACAAGTGAGGTGATTTTGGTCCTGTTCCAGTCAAAAAAGCTATTTCAGAAAGAAGAATGCATCCTGGTTTTGTGGATCTTTTAAAAAAACCTGAGAGTAAGAACTAAAAATCATTTAGAGGAAGACAAGAGTGATCAGGTCAAAGAAGTGTCTGTCAAAGGATACCTTAAAAAACAAGTTAAATAAAAGTCTGTCAGAAATTATATGTTGTCTCAGCATGAGATTAAGCTATTAGTGTTAGCTAACGCTAACACAATATTAGTATTAACATGTCAGATGTGAGCAGCTAGGTCATCAACTTCCATGGGTTTTTGTATGGTCTGCAGAAAGATATAGGCTAGTCAGGGCATCTAATTTGTACCTATAGACCTCTATTAAAACATAATAAAATAGGTGAGACCAGGCACCTTTCTTAGTCACTTATGTGCTTAAATTTCAGCACCAGAGTGCCCCAAACAACAACATAAACCCAAGAGAAATTTTCAGGCACAATTTCACACTCCAGACTCGATGCTGTTTGTGCCCTGGCCAGAGTGAGTGCATCAGGAAAGGCTGCAGCACTAACCTGTTCCTTTAATTCGGTGTAATAAACAGAAGAGGAGACATAAGAGAGCGATGTGCAGGAAAAGCAATTCAAGTTGGAGTCCCCCACATGGAAAGGGTTCTGGGGCTGAACATGGAGCCAGGCCAACTTGCTCCTTCCCCTGAAAGAGGGAGTCCAAAATAATTCCAGGGTATCTGGTAGAAGAATCTGATTAAATTTAACTGAATCTGCTGAGAAATATTTCCAGTGCAGCATGTCTGAAGCTTCAGGGACCCAGCTGCCTGTAAACCTGGATGCTTAAACCCTTTCTTGGAGGTGAAATTAAATTCATCTTAGTGTTATTTCCTGCAAAATGGAGAGATAACAATCTGATTCTAGACAAATGTTTTACTGGTATTTAGTCATCAAAGCATCTCCTACCAAGGGAATTCCCCTCACCTCCAGCATCCTTAGGCCACCACTGGAGCCTTATCAACACTAACTCGGTGGTGGATGAGTAAATCAGCTGTTTGCCTTGATGGGGCTCCTTCCTTCTTGCTTGGCAGGAGGAAAATGCAGAAGTGTAAATCAGGTTCTCCCAACCTCTTCTCTGAGAAAATCCTTGACAGAATGAGATTCCCTGGTTCAAAGACCACATTTGTTTTCATGAGCTTGTCTCATGACCAAGTCAGGACATGGTTAAGGTAGGACATGGTGGGAATGCATTTTAAATATAATACAGGATAGACTGTGGACTGAGCTTCAGGTGTGCTCAGTTCAGCTCAGCTCATCCCTCTCGTTTGCCTCAGCAATTTGCCACCTCAGCCCTGTTAGTGCTCTCCATAAATACTTTATTAAAAATTTCCTTCCTGGGTAGCCTTCCTTCAGGTGCTTTCGCTATTGATCCAGTCAAACAGAGGAGATCAAAACTGAGTGAAAGAACAACCAGTGCTTCTGCTTTTAAGACATTTTAAGTCTATTTTTGTAACTTTCAAAATTAATTTTATGAATCATACGGAGAATTTTGTGTGAAAGCTTGTTCTCTGTTCTTTGACCTAGGCTTGCCTGAAAACTTAGTTTAAGATGGGAACGGAGGGGAAACTGCACTAGTTCTTTGGGCACTTTATAAAATGTTTCGTAAAAAGGGTCTGCACAGGGGGCTGGCTGTGGTGGCAGTGTGAAGTATGCACAGCAGTGTGATTCACATGGGTGATTTGGGGGCCTGCCTGGTTCACCTTTGGCTGAGGACGATGGTTACTTGGCCCCTGACCCACCCAAGGCAGTGCCCCAGGATTTTGGGGTGTCATGGGCACCGTGGTGAGCTGCAGTGGTGTGCAGGGGATGGTAGCTGCCTGCCCTCCGCACCTTCACTTGAACACAGCAGAAATGCTTCTCTCCTGGTTTCACCAAGGGGACTTGGGACTTAACCCATGGCCCAGAGCTGGTCCTCCCGATGTGACATTATTTCTGTTGCAAAACACTACCAAACATTTTACAGTATTACCAAGAACCACTTGTTCTTGACAGGGCTTTGATTTGGCCAATGTTTCCTTAAAAACCTAGCATGACGTCACTGACGGATGACCACAGATTAGATGGCCAAGAAAGACAGGATCCAAGAGGTAGTTTACTCACTTAATAAGTCCTACAGATTATGTCAGTTTTGACATTCACCATAGTATATATTACCCCCTGCCTTTTGGGGAGCAAAGACAAGGGTGGGTGACAAATATTTACCAAATGGGCATCCATTCCTTCAGAAGAGATCTTAAAGTGTAGGCTGTTCCTGCTGTTCATTATTTTTGAATGATGAGAAAGTGTGTGGCAATCTTATGCTTATTATAAGAACTTATATTTCTTTTTCCATTTTAATTTTCTATTATTTTCTGCTATTTAATTCTCTTCCTACTAGTCAGATTGGTCTAACAATGTGTAATGCAACAGTAGCTCACTAATTTGCAGTAATGATTAGAAACTCCTTTGAAAATAATTAAATTTGCAAATTAACAAGTAGATAAGCAAATGAAAATATGCAATCAGTCAAAAGGTGTGATCAGCTCATTTATGTTGTCATTCCTGATTTGCTGTTTATGACAATGCCATGTTTTCTGGCAGCTGTATAAGGCAATTCTTCATGGTATGCTAGCTAGCCCATGCGCTGTAGCTAGGAGAAATGATGCTATTAATAGGAGACTGCAGCACCTTCCATTAAATCTTAGCTGAGAGGTGGGGAGAGGCTGCCAACTTCTGTTGCAGATTATAAAGTGTGCAGTCTAGCAAGTGTATATTAGCTAGATGCAAGTGCAAATATATTGCTATCTACGCCAAGCTCATTAAAAAGTACAGACATTTACTTTTTTTTTGCCATTTCTGCTGCCATAACAGAGAAATAAACATGAGTCATTTGGCGAAGCCATAGCAATGGTAAGGACTTCTATCCACACTGTCACCATGATCTGTGGGGATAACTGTCATGAAAGAAACCTAATTGCAGATTTCCTTCTTTGAGCAACAGCGGCATCTAAAATATGCTTCCACTAACATTATAAATGAAGGCAGAGCATGACCAAAAAGGACTGACAATCCAGAGGGACATCTCCTTTCATTAAGAGACATGGGCAGCACTGACAAGTCCCTGTGTAGTGGCAAGGCCTCCTAGACACAGTCACTCAGGAGGCTGCAACATGATGGTGCTAAACTACCATGGCAGCAGTATCCGTCACCACTCTGCCACCAGCCTGTTGTGCTAGGTGCTGCACAAAATCATAGAAGATATAAAACCCCTTTTGCAAACAGCTGTTTTCAAATTATGAAAGTTGATTCAGGTAATTTGTAAAACACAGGTGCATATTACTGAATTTTTTTTTTTCTGACTGAACTATTAGCACTATTATTCAGAAAACAACCACAGTATTGGTTTATGGGTTAATGCATCTCCAGGTTTGAAATTACTTTTGTTTTTAAATTCATCCTTCAGCAGCTATTGTCATTGCTTTTACTTGGGATGCTCTATTCCTTATGAAATAATGAAGCTGACCCCCTAAGCAAACATGCCAAAAAGGTTTGTTTGTGTTTAAAGAAAATGCAAATCAATTACTGCTAACTTCCCTCTAGGGTTTAAAGGTATAGACAGGCTGCCAGACAATGTAGGACATAGAAGTGTGGTGCCATCCTTCATAGCCATCATCCACTATAATTCTTAGTGTCCCTATGCCACTGCCACAGCTCCACCCTTAGGACCAGCAAAAGGAGGATGTCTCTCCTACCTGCACTGCTGGGACGTTCAATTATTAACTGTGGGATGAGTCTTACTGAAGTTGTTGGTTAAAGGGTGTGCTGGAGAGTCCACTCAGAGCAACCTCCAAACCCCTCTTCACTCTTGTATTCAGGATAGGATTCAAACCAAGTCTACAGAGATTTTTTTTTTTTTTTTTCATTGAGTTTGCTTCACAGAACTGCTGATTGCAAACATTGTTTTAACACATTAATAAAACCTGTGAGACTTTGGGCTTGATTACTTTGCTGAGGAAGTGAAGAACCTCTGCCCCTACATGGAAGAATAAAAATTGTTGGGTACTCACAGCTCTGCAGTTTTAAATAAGGTTAGTATTTTGGTAGCTTATTCCTGATCTTTGCATATGAAAGAGGTTAATGGGATCACTGCAAGTTCAAATGTTTATATGGGAGTGGATTAACCTTTATTACTAGGTCAGTTTTTTGCAAATGTAAACTGTATTCTGTATGGATACCTGCTAACTACACTATGGCAATACAGACAACAGTTCAAGCCTTCATTAAGTGAGTGCTAAATTACAGTAATAATCATGTACTTTGCAATCATTTCAAGCCTTCTCTATTGCTCATTACAACAGAAGCATAGATGGCACATTCAAACTTCAAAAAACTTGAGTAAAGAATAAAAATTACCATTTAAACCCACTCTGTGAAGTTGACCTTGATGTAATTTTATTCTGCTTTGTGGTAAGAGTATTATAGCTATCTGGGGAGGCAGAGATTTTCAGCTTAAAAATATGATTTAGATGTGACATCTTTATTTCTTATCCAGACCAACCTTTTTCTTCAGATTGTCTCCAAAATGTATGCTACAAGGACTATGATCGATGGAGTCTTTCTACCTTTTTCCTGCTTCTGCCTGATGCTGAAGGATAAAGTGGTAGCTTTGTGCTTTATTACTGCTAAAATGTAGCTCTAGAATGGGATCAGCCACCAAGGAAAGGATCATCTGACATCTGAAGAGCATTCAATGTTGATGGGAAGCCTCCCATGTTGCTCTGGTCTTTGCAGGTGCACACAACCAGAGAACTCTGATGCAGTTGGCCCTTCTCTGTACTTCAGTAAAATCCAGTTGCTCTGCTTGTTCCCTGCAGTCACAGGCAACCAAGAAGCCTATAAGAGTTGATTACCCTTATGCAGTATGCACTTAAAAATTTAAGCCTCAAGGCTTGAGGCAGCTCTCAGCTATGTCAGATTTGAGACATTACAACCTTTTGATTCTTTATGCACATTCTGCATCATTATGGATTGTGCTTTTAGAGCAAGACATCTGAGGCAATGTTTTTCTGTAGGTTTGTGTTCTTCTGGAACTTTCAGCCGTTGCTTTTCTTTATATTTTTGTCAAGCGTATACTGGATGCAAAGCTGGGCAAGAGAAAAAGAAAAATGGGACAGGTTTACATGTGAAATATTTAAAGAATGACCTTTACAAAGGCTTTGTTCCATAGTGCCTTCATCCAGTCTTCATTTCAGGCAGCCATGCTCAAAGTATTACCCCAGCAGATAGTCCTGGAGACCAGATGTTGCTGAAGATATGGTGGAAAGACAGGAGGAATCTGTTTGCTTGTCTGTTTGAAAGGAATTTCTGATGAGGCTAAACTGAGATAGACAAGTCACAAATCAGCTTGCAAACAACTCTGCAGTTAATTGTTGAATAGCACTATCCTGGGGTGAAGGTGGAATTATTGGTCAGGGTCTGTTTACAGACTCTGGATTATGAGTATTCTGTTTTTAACCATTTCATGTTGCAGGAAAAAAATATATTTCCTTTCTTTACATATATAACATGAGTGAGAAACTAAAATCAAAAACCAAAATAAGGATTTGTTCACTTATGAAAATATTACATGAGAAAGAAGACAAGGGGTAACAGTATTGAAAAAAGATGCTCATAAACATCAGAAAGTCCATGTGGATTAACTCCATCAAGCTCTATGGCTAAAAAATAGTCACAGAAAAGTAAGTACAACACATGAAATTTTAAAGCTTTTGTGCAACTTCAGTCAGGTACTATATTCTACAACTTTCAAAGTTATTCAAGAAGCCTTATTTCAGCTACATTTGTTCATTTCCAAGTGTTAGAATGTATCTTTAGCAGATGAAAACTGCTACAGCCCAAAGCACCAAGGGAGCCTACCCAGGAGGGTGAAGTGAAGAACCTTCACATGTATTTATGTAGCTCACCATTTTCAGCTGTGCATCTGATTTCAGGGCAAATATTTAGCTTTGCGTTGTATTAACTTAAAATATTGGAATTTCTCCAGAAGAAAGGTATTTCTTAGTGAAGATACCAAAACAAATTCCTGCATGAGGTTAAAAAAACTTCTTGCCCTTGTGATTCCTCTATGTGCTCAGGAGACTCTGCCTTTGCAAGAGACTTATGATTTAGACTCTTTCTTGGCTGTAGACTAGTTGCAACCTTGAAAAGGTTGAGTTTCCATAGCAGAAGGCCCACTGAGGATTTTTTCATGCTGTTCAGGGATAACTCATGCCTCATTCCATATTCCATAATAACCCCAGAAATCTTGCAAACACTCCAGAGGATGTATTTTTCATCTTTCAAGCAGAAGCTGGTAAAGAAGGTCGTATTCCTTAGCTCCTAAAATTGGTCGTTTGCACTCTTTTGACCCCTGCAAAAGTACTGTCTTCTATATGGCCTTCATCATTACCGTAGAGTTCCATAATACCACAAAAATAGCTGGCTAAGGATGTCGTTCTGAGGCTTTAACTAGCCATGAACATAACTTAGGTCTAAGCTAAGGATAATGTCAAAGGTACTGCTAGTAATTTTAAATATGAGTCTATGCTCTTTGAGAATCTCTGAGGTACTTGAGGTGGCTGTGGAGATGTGCTTGTTGTATGCCAGACTTCCTAATGAATAAGGCTGTAGATCTGAACAAGATGCATGCCATCTGATGATAGGTGAGGTCACATCGTCAGGAGAGTGGAAATAGAAGAGTGCTGTAGGCCTCAGCAAGAGACTGAGCAGGCACTGCTGTGTGAGCATACAGCAGAGGGGAACCTTCCAGGTCACTAAAGGACTACAACCTGACCTGACTACATGCAGTGTGCACTTAAAAAGAAGAGACTATACTGGGCTTGGGAATTCTTAAAAAAGTGGTGTTCTACTCGCCTAACTTACTCAGGTTTGTCTCAACCAGCTACTCTTTATCCATCCTTCTTCTTGTCCAGCTACATAATTATCTTAGGACACTTATGCTTGTATCATTTGGTAAAGAGAAACTTCTGAGTTATCAAGTCCAAGAATTGTCCAAAAAAGACAAGTCCATATTATTACTCTAGTTGTTTTTAAGGGTTTGAGAATGGCCAGAGAGATAACTGGCCAGCCGACAAGTCAGACTATTCCCTATCATCTACTGAGACAGGTTTATAATCCTTCATTTAAGATGGGTCTGTACTGGGAAGGCTACACAGAATGGTTTCTTGAATGCTCTCCAAATGATAGTCATGGGCACTTAACCAAAGAACATAGACTTGGTCAGCAAGATATTCCCTCACCTTGATCTTTAAAAAATATGTCAAATATTACTTCAGATTTTATTAACTTATGTACATAGTAAGTTACTTTCTATATAAGGAGACTTGCAGTGTGAAAGCAATCTATTTTAGCTGACTTTCTGATGTTGGAACATCTGATTCTAGAGTTCCTTCTTTCCTAACATGACTACACAAGAAAGCTGGCAAGCACAGAAGATACCAATACTGTAAGAAGAAATAATTCTCTCATATCCCTGTTGTCTCTCTTTACTAGTCCCTCTCATCATTTCTGATGGTATCCAGAACAGACGTGTACTGCATTTTCCTACCTGTCCAGGTTGGGTGAAATCTGGTTAAATATGTCCTCTCTTGTATTTGTTCTCACCCTTCTGATTTGGAAGAAATTTGCAACAGTTGCTAACATCTTGCAAGAGAAATAAGAGGATTTCAAACTATTAAAATACCAGCTGAGAATTCCTTTAGATAGTTCCCGGGTGTTTTTATTATCTAAAGCTTGAGCTTGACCTCTTGGCAGGAAAATAGCTGAAGAAGATGTTTCTCTAGCATTCCTTTCAGAAAGTTATCCTCTAAAAAAAAATTTTTGTTTTGTTTTTGCAAAAATATGTCTTCCCTCCCCAAGATCTGCTGCAAATATTTTTAGTGGACTTAGGGCCAGATCCAGAAAACATGAGTATTTGAGAGGATATAAACCCCCACAACTTTTATAAGTAAGAATGGCTTGCTGCATAGCCACATCAGAGCTGCTGGAACTCATTGAACATCTCCCTTTTTGACCTCAAAGCCAAAGTCCCCCAGGTCTGAACATTTCATAATACCCTCTCCTAGCTAGAATGCATAATTTTGTGTCTTCTTTCTAAACCCTACTAGGAGCCATGCACTCAGCAGAGTGCAAGTCCTCTGTTGGACCTCACATGGCACCACATATGTACACACAAAATCTGGTCCTCCACAGAAAGCATCAGTGGCTACTGCACTTTTAAAATGTTGGCAGAGGGGGAAGAGTCATTGCTGACCTTGTGTATAAGATACAACCATGTCCCGTTACAGACCTTTCCTGTTCCCAGCCTACAGGAGTCAAATTCCTGACATGGTGCCCCAGCCAGGCTGGCTATAAGATTTCTTAACCATGGCCATTTCTTGCTTCTAGTTAGGCAGAGATGCTCATGCCTGCAGGCAGCTCTGGTACCTAAGGGACTCTGAGGTGAGGTTTTCTTAGCGTTACAATGGAAGTCAGTGGTTAGCCCACAGGAATGAGACCTTGGTAACTGAAAACAGCCTGCATTTGGGCAGCCTGTGTAAGGGTACCATACAAAATGCAGAGAAAAGGGATTCCTGATTCATGTATCCTAATTTCCTTCGCTCCCTACAAATGTGCTGGTCTGCTGAATTAGTCATCATTACAAAAGCATTATATTAGAGGTCACACACACAGAGCTTCATGGGGTGATGTGTATAATCCTTTTATCACGGTATTTTACTGGCAAAATTGAAGAACTGAGACGTCTGATGATGCAAACTTAATCAATTCTTAGACAAAGAGATCTGTTGATTAAGTTTATGTTGTTTTGGAGTAGATGCGATGTGCCAGGACAACAGCATCTGACTTAAAAACTAATAGCAGTAACTCCTGGTAAGTGCTTACTATTATGGAAGGATCAAGGCTAGGCTGCATGGAGTCATTAGATTTGGGGAACTTCATTAGGATAATAAAACATGGCAATTTATGGGGAAAGAGAGTAATAAAGGAACCATTTCTTCATTAGTGACAGCTAAGCATAAGCAATGAGGGAATTCAACATTCATGACTTCAGCAGCAGTGGGTAATTTGTGGGATTGTAGGGTCAGACTGAAAATGAGCTAAGGGAGGTGACCTGGTCTAACCTTCTGCTCAAAGCAGGGTAAGCTATGGGATCAGACCAGGCTGCTCAGGGCTTTGTCCAGTTGAGTCTTGAAAACCTCCAGGGAGGGAGACTGCACAACCCCTCTGGACAACCTTCTCCACTGTTTGACTGTCCTCATGGGGGATGAGCTTTTCCTTACATCTAGTCTGAAACTCTCTTGTTTCACTCATGCACGTTTGTATCTCTCCTACACTGCGCCACTGTGAGAACCCCAGCTTAATCTCCTCAATGACCCCTTGCAGGCACTGGGGGGCTGCTATGTGCCCCTAAAACTACCTTTTCTCCAGGCTAAACCAGCCCAGCTCCCCCTGTCTCTCCTCAAACACCAAGGGCTCTAGCTCCTGCTGCCTTGGGGGCCTTCCAAAAGCTCCCTGCAGCTCGTCCATGTCTTTTTTGCAGTGCAGGGCCCAAAACATGATGCAGTATCTAGACATGGTTTGATCAGTACCATATAGAGAGGGACTATACCTTTCCTTGGTCAGTGTGCCATGCCTCTATTGATACACACAGGTGCTGTGGGCTGCCGTTGCTGCCAGGGCACACCATGGCCTCACGTTCAGCTGGCTGCCTGCCACCATCCCAGGGCCTTTCCCACAGAGCTGCTCCCCAGCCCCTCTATCTTTTTCTGGAGAAAAAGTGTAGAAGACGACTTCACGTTAGGCCCCTACCTTGCAGATGTTTATCTTTCATGCTGTCTTGGATGGCATGGAAACTGTCATCCTAACATGCATTCCTCATAAAAGTTTAATTTAGTACCCTTGACTTTACTGGGGTGACTCATGAGCCACGAGTTACTCATGTGCATAAATGTTTTCAAGATCACGCCTGGAGCATGTACCTGGGTTTGGAAGACTTTTGATTGACAAATTTATTCTGTTCTTTTTTCTTTAAATATTCATTTGTTAACTTAAAAATCTACTTATTCATACATTACTCATTAAAATACGAATAAAGTTAGTTATAAAAGGTCTAACCTAAAAAAAAATCCCACCCGCTTTTTTTCTCAATTCTTTCGCAAGCTCTTAGGAAAGTGTTATGCACATTATATTTTAGGGATGTTAATGATTAACAAGGTTCATTATTAGTGGTGTGTGCTGATATTTTAGCACTTTGAAGATCTTGGCTTTTCATCAAAATGATTAAACTGTTATCTCTGTCCACTCCAAAATCCTTTATAAAAGATCATTTATTAGTAATAAAGGATTAAGCTGCCTAAGGATGATGCAAGGACATCTTAATTTTTATTGCTTAATAAAGCAAAGTGTAAATTCTCAGATTTCTATTTTTCACCTTGCTTTTTATTCTTGAATTTCTATCAAGGTTTCTCTATAATCCACTTCAACTAGTAGCTAGGTCACCTCATTTATTGCATCTTCACAAGTGCATCTTCCCACTAAACACTGCAAAACCTTAATATGCTGGGTCATCTTTGTGAAAACCTGAGTTTGATGATTTCTTGATTTAGTATTGCAAAATTTGCTGACAGAGAATGATTCCAGCTTTGAGATGAATTTACCTAGGGAATGTTTTGGATTAGTGAAGAAAAGTGATGGGACCTGTTTTTTTTGCCAGATTGCTGCCTTTGACTGGAGATATATTTCACCTCAGAAAATGAAGTCCAAGTACAGCATGAGCTTCATTCTAGTTTGATAGTTAAAAAAAAAAAAATAATAAAAAGGACCATTTTCCACCTTTCCTCCCTCTTCGTCCTATTCTCAAAGAGTTTACCTGGAAATGATTAGAGCAAGGAAGGAGAGGGACTTCTACTGCATCACTGGGCATAGGAAGAATGCCCAGTTGTAGCTTATAACAGAAGTTAGCCAGAGGCAGAAAACATGAAAATATTGGAATTTGCCCCTCCCTCCCTCCTTCCCTCCCTTCCTTCTTGCCTGCCTTCCTTCCTTCCTCTCCTCTCTTCCCTTTCCCTTCTTTCCCTTTCCTTCCAACACACGTTGGAGCAGCGTGTCTGACATTTCTGTATGTGGGACAAGAATCAATTATTGTGCTTCTCAGTGCTCTCTTGTTTGAGAGGAGGGTTAGCATGTTCCCCAGGCATGAGCAGAGAAGATCCTCCCACTTGTAACCTTGGCTAGGAGTCTGAGACATAGATACCCCACTGTACAGGCCTGTTTCCTCTGCTGCTGTGCTTGAGCTGAAGACAGTGTGATGAAGTACCCATGCTAATGGCAGCACCAGAAAACAGCCTTTGCCTTCTTGTACGGGAGGCAAATCCTTGGGCTTCGTGACTAGAGAGGAATAGTAATGCTACATATAACTCTGGGGCGCCTGTCTTCTCCTTGGTGCTGTGGAAGGAAAGCTGAAACCTATGTGGAGTTTCACATGGGCTTTGCTGTTATTTGAGGTCTTTCTGTTGGAATTAAAAGCACGATCATTAAAATTTCATGATGCACTTCCAAGAAAAACGTTCTATGTTTAGTAAAATAATTAAAAGCCTGCATGGTCTCTGCAGTAAGTGGCTATGGAGGGATGAATGAGAGTGCTGTAGAGGAAATGTGCTTGCTTTAATCAGCATTACATCAACCAAGTGGGTTCCATGCAGAAGAACTGCTAAAAATCTATCATTCAATAAAGCTGCACCATTTCCAGACCCTTGGGGAGAGCTCAGTGCTACTTTACATTTCAGACACACTGTGGTTGGGTCAGAGGAGAGTAAATCTGAACCATATCCCTCCCTGGGGTGCTTATATCATTCTAAATAAATAAAAACTTCCCACAGGAGAGTATAATATATCAGAAAACCACCCCTCTGTCAGCCTTCAAGGTATTTCTGTCAGCCTCCGTGCTATTTTAAGCTCCTATATAGGTGACAAGTGCTTGGCTTGGCACTGAATCTCAGTGACACGAATGCAGCATTTCAGAAGCAAATGCTGGTGAGAGGGAGAGCAAGGGACTACACAATCTCTCTCCTTCATATAGAGAAAGGGTTTATTTTTAGATTCTTTATCCATCCTCTCCTACAACCCTCGATGCCCCTTCAAATGCAGAAGGGCTTCTCTGGGTACAAGGTTCTATGTAGTGGGCACTAAAATTATACCCATGGCTTCTAGGGGACTCAAGACAGCCACAGGTGCCACTGTGAGTAGCAACTTAGAAGTGTCTAAAAATGCATGAAAGTGGAGGAAGAGTTTTATTATCCAACCCAAAGGCTCCTAGTAACTTGTGGATATAGTGCTGAGGCTATCTAGGTTATGTGCTGGTGAGCTGCAATATTCAGCTGCCTGCTTTCTAGCTTTGCCTATTGCTATATTCAAGTTAATAACAGACAATATGTATCACAGCTTATGCACCTAACTGCAGCTGTTCTCCACAAAAGCTGCTTCTCTGCAAAAGCTGTTTCCAAACACTCTATGGATGCTATTGTGACAGCATACAGTGCAATGAATTTCTTGTGCAAAAGCCTTAAAACGGGTGTAGAAAAGAGACATACAGGAGCCAAATGCCCAACACGCCTTTCTGGAAAAACTATTGCTTCTGAAAGCTTATCAGAAGCTGCTGTAAGACACATTTAACTTGCTTAATTTGCAGAAAATCTACAATTTATTTCTGCAAGGTGGAAAACATTTTGCTCTTTTTATAAAGATGCCCTACTGGTCTACAAATTGGACACGAATCTGCAAAGATCTTTGCTTCCAATCCAGCAATTGCTCTTAAGCATTCTAATGCTTTAATTTTGGTTCCATGCATGAGCAGCCCCATTAAAATCTCCATAAAGTAAAATGAATCCCTAAGTACATCGGTGCTCAGCACTGTCATAACCAGACCCAGGAAGGTGATATTTCAGATTCCAGGTCACATTTTGGGAGAGGTTGTGGTGTGTGTTTTCTTGTGTGGTGGCATCTTTCTATTCATTACTTTGGGTGCCTAGGCATGCACTCTTCTGCACTTTCCTCAGTATACTTTGCAAGGTTTACATTCCCTGAGGGTTTTTTTTTTCCTAGTCATGTTTCCCTGTCACAGCCTACAATTTTTGTTTTGAGCTTAGCAGAAAGATGCACAGTAATTGGACTGCAGCAGCATATGATGAAGATTTTATGTGTGCTTCACCTCTCTGTCACCAAGACCTTTGTGTGACCTGGCTTCTGCAATCTCTGCCTTTCACACTGCTACCAGCTCTTGTGGGACGTTAATCACATATTGTTTCCTTGGCTCTAATCAGGAGGGTCTAAAATAAATTACCTGTTTCAGTCATTGCTAGAAACTGTGGATATAATATGACCTATACAATGACAGAAGTATTATTCTTAAAGAAAGCTCCATGGACAGACTTGAGGAGGGGATTTTCCTTACAAATTTTGTAGCAAAGTCTGTGATATTTGTTGCATTGATCTTTGTGTGCAGTTTGACTGAAAGGGGTGGACATTTTCCAGAAAGTACATTGGTATAATATATGGAGCACTCACTTATTATTAGCTGTTGGGAACTTTAAATGAGGCAACTATTTTCCATGCTGCCCCTGGCTATGTTCCCACTTCTGGCATAAGACATGACATCAAAATGCCACCTCGCTTAGTTACAGAGGGGAGTTGGTTGCTTGCATGCAGAGGAGAATTCAACAGCTTCGGATGGAAAGTTCCCTATCCTTTATTTTTTCAATAGTGCTGCTCTTAATGGATTTGCAATTTTTCAAATAAATGAAGTTGTAAAGCTTGTTTCTAATCTCTAGAGCACAGAGACTTTTTTCAAAACCTAGTTCTTAAGCAGGAATTTTACTGTTTCACAGAAATATCCCATTTCTCTTGATAGCCTAATATCTGTGACCCAGGGTAACTGCTTTTCTGCCTCCTCTGAGGCATCTCAACACCAGGCACCAGTACTTGGGATATTCACATGACATTACTCTGAGCTTCAGAGCTGTATGTGCATTAACCATGCTCAGCCAGAAGGCAAACTAGAAAGAGAAGGATTTTAGATGGTTAATAGGGTATGATTTTATGTATACAATTCCAGAGAACTGATAAATATCCAGAGATTTTACAAGAATCAGCTAATTTTCTGAGGCATAAGCAGGTATCTTTCTTCATCCAGTTCCTCTGAACAATTTCCTTTACCTGAGACCCTTTACTGGCCATAGTAGAGTTCTGTCCCTCACAGTGAACTCACTAAACTTGGTCTTTCTGGAGAAGCTCTTACTGTAACCTGTCTGTTGAGGAAGTAAAACTTTTAAAGTCAGTGATGTAAAAGCCCACCAACATCTGCTGGAGTTATGCTTGCTTCTAGCCATTCTCCTTATCTCACTGCTGGACTCTCACACCAGCCCTCTAGTACTCTTGCAGTGAACACTCTTAGGTAGATCAAAAAACAGTATCCATCACTTATTCCAGAATATCTCCAGTTCTGTATGTGTATTTCTGCCTGATGCAGCCAAGAGATTTGAGATATATTCAAGACTGTGCTGTTCGTGGCAGGATCCTGGCTTATTATTCAGCCAGCACACTCTAGCCACAAGGTATTATTTCAGTCAGGGTTCCTAATCAGTGCACAGTCTGAAATAAATTAACCAATCTAAACTCATTAAAGATACCAGTACTGACCTAAAGAATATTTATGAATTCTTAAGATCTTCTTCTTTCCTCCTGATTAAATATTTGTTATTCACAAGCGCTTTCTAAAATTATCTTTGGCATAGGTATTTGGTTTGCTTTTGATATGAAACCCATTTTTTTCCTACCATGAAAGAGAATCATGCAAGGAAGGCAATATGTTCTCTGATCATAATTTGTTTTTCCTTTTTATTGTTAGTCATCCCCTTTTTAGCATTTAAGAAGTATCCCAATGTAGAGTCGACGAAGCATTTATATCATGTAGTGCTCATCTCACTGTGTGAGTAATGGATAAAGTGAAGAGTATGCAAAGACATCACGGGCTGACTGTTTTTACATAAATAATTTGGTGAATATGTGTGGAAACAAAGTTGATTAGCAAAAATAAGCCTAATTTTCCAGGTTCTATCACTGCAAAATAGGGTTACATTTACAGGGAAAATCTGGTCTCAAAATTTCTTTCTACCTATGTACTTTTTCACACTCTGACTTTAAATATGTTTACATTTGAAGATGACTCTGCTGGAAACAAAATTGCCTCAGGTTCTACACAGAAAATAAAAAAGACTCATATAATATTGGTGTCAAATTTATCACCTTTTAGCTCTCCTGCCCAGGCAGTATGGCACACCAAAGAAGCTTATCACTGAGGGGCTTTAGCAGCAAAACATTTTATAATTGCTAGTGACTCCAAAATAAAAAAATGAGTTAAGGCTGATCATTCTTTCTTGCTCTGACCTTTCACACTTCCAGGTTTGTCTTAATTTCTTACCAGAAAATCAGTAAACATCTAGAATGTTTTCAAAATATGAACTTGTGCTGAAATGTCTTTTTTTATTAATCAAAGAAGTCAGATTCATAGATTTAAATCAATGTTTTCTTTTCTCTCTGTACCCAGTTTGACCTCAGAAAATTCCCACTGAAAACTTTTCAAATGAAGAACTCTCTACAAAAGTTTGAGTTTACCTGAAACAGCAAAAAGTACTTTGTCAGAAATGTCCTAGGTGTTTACTAAAACACCTGTGTAAAAGGGATAATATCCTACAGCTTGTAGGTGAGACAGAGACAGTGATGTATCTGTGTTTAGGAGATGAAAATTCAGGAGTCTGTGGTTTTTCTTTCAGTAGCTTACCATGGGATACAGATTGATGGTATTTTTTGAATAAAAAAAAAATTCTTTACATGGAAGATTATAGGAAGCTCTATGGTCAGAGTCAAATAGTTCACTGATTTTGGACATTAAAAGTATGTACGTGCACATAAGCTTGACAAGAGATTGGGGGATATTTTTGGCACGCAGCTCCCTGCATTTCAAGTACTATATGGCCATAGCTCCATCTCACTGTCTCGGATGACATTATTACCTGAATACATCACTACCATTCAAGCATAAGAACATTACTGATCCACATCATTTCTGTCCTTCATTACTCATTCTTAACCTAGGTAATTGAGGTGGCGTGATTACAGAATATTATGGTTCTAGACTGACCTGTAGTGGCTCTTATAAATTACCGGTCTGATTTTCTTAAGTTGATGGTTTGCTTTTTTTTTGTTTGTTTGTTTTGTGAATTCTATTTACAACTTTATTTTATTTCAGATGATTGGTTTTATCTAATTTTGTCATCATGGTAAACACTGTAGTCGATTATAGAGCCATACTGTATCTAAAAGAATAAGAAAAAAAAAAAACAACATTAAAAAAGAACCACTTTTCCTTTGATCAGCAACCCGTAGAAACCTGCTGACTTCTTTCAGACATTATAGCTCTTTTAATTAACTTAGTACTGGCTTTGCTATTATACGGAACTAAACCACTGCAAGAATGTTAAGGCGATAATAAACATCTCATTTAAATCCACTAAAGAGAGAAAAAAGTAATTTACAGCAAGATCTCTGTCCTTAGTTTACCCTTTTGTGTCAAACATTTGGAGAACATTTGGGAACTGACACAGTTTTTCTAAGGACAGAAAGGAGTCCCTTTGGAGGAAGCAGAATTACTTATTGAGTGGGATGAGAAATATCAGTTCTTTGCTGCCTGAAATCTGTATAAGAAGCTGGGATCAGTATGAGCTTACAAGATTTTCTGCCTTTTCAATTCACTCTTTTAGTAATTCACACTCCAATTTTAGAAATATACCTTCTATTTTTTTTTATAATTTTCTTTGGTTTTTTATGCATTTAAACATCAATGCACTGATTACTTTTAACCTATGGATTTTGAAAAATGAGGAAAATTTGACCGAACTAATTCTTTCCCACTTGAAAAAAAAATTTATCTCTATCTGTGTTATCGAGGAAAAAATAGTCTCATTATTTAAACAAATATGTTATTTATCTTTTTGGCAAAGAGAGGAGTTTAGAGAGGGCTTAGGAAAGAGCACTGAAAATAGTTCAGAAATCTAGAAATCTTGCTTCTCATGTCAAGGGAATTAAAATGTTCAATACATTTAATTTTTAAAGAGTAGTTTGGGATGTGATTTGATGAAGCATGTTAAGTACCTCCATGAAGAAGAGATTGCTGATGCTGTAAAGATCATTCATCCACTGAACCCATTGCAGGAGTTTGAAACAAATCAAATTCTAAATGGAAATTAATGGTAATTTCTGGCCGTGGTTGCACCAAAACACAAATGGAGGTGATAGAATCCGGGTTGCCTAGTGTCTGTAGAACACAGATAAGTTCTCAAAATTATGCTCTAACATTACTAGATTTTGTGGCCATGATCCAGGCAAACAGACAATAAGGTGAGCCCTCCAAATTCTGACAATACCTCCTACTACCAGAGTGTCACTCCAACTTATTTTCTCACGTGATAATGTTTAAATTGCACACTCAGAAAGGACTCAATAGCCAAAGATAACCTTTAAAATACATTAGATGTTTTTTTCTTTCATAACTTTGGTTTTATTTTTCAGTGGAATTTCTATGCCTTGACCCACTAAGTTAAGCTTAATATTCTATCCTTAAGCACTGATTTGTAATGAGAGACTGCACCTAGACTGTGCTGCAGGTGCATACAGCAGCATCCATCCCACCCAAATCCCATCTTCCACTCAGCCCAGCCAAGAGCCATTTCATTTCATATCACTTCACTTTGGCTAGCTAGCCTGGACTTAGGAGCTTGAAGCCCTCTGAATGCTCTAGTTGGGGTATAGCCTTTGCAATCACACTCGTCAAGTGCACAAGCATACTTACTCGTTGTCTGCTGTGTAGAAGAAACTGGGGACTTCCTGAAAAAGGTGTTCTCCACTGCGGGCCAAAGATCCTTTGGGGACTGGTGCTGCCTAGATGCTGGCTGTGGAGGTGCATCTCTTTGGCAGGCACTAAGCACTGTTCCTCTGGGGAGACAGCACGAGGGATAAGAAAGCAACTTAGGGCAAAGTATTTGTTACACAGCTCTTTGAAAGCCTGAACTCCAAGAATTCCTGTAAACCCTTCTCTTGATGATGAGTCATGCTAATCCACTGAGGGGACAACAGCAATCCTGTATGATTTGGGACTGGCCTTAGATAAATAAAGTGGTTTCAATTTCATACCAAATCAGTCCAAAGAAGTCCAAAAAGACTTGCAAAAAGATGTATCATGTAAATTCCAGCAGTGAATATGTCAGAGGTAATTGTGAGCTGTTTCTGGATATTCTGTGAACAGGAAAAAGCTAAATCAATCAAGTGCACCATTCACTGACACAATTAATTGTCATATTACTTTTTCAGTCTTAATCAAGCGTTGTACAAAGATGCAGTGCCTGCTTTTAAACCTTCTGGTCCTTAACACAAGCAGTTTTCCAGGGATGGGGCAGGGTGTTGCATTACCCTCACCTCTCTGCCACCACCCCCAGTAGTCTCTCTGCAGAACCTTTGAGCTTTCTGATGCTGTGTTAATAGTCTTCACTGTTGCTGGCCTAAAAGAACTGCTGTACTTGATGCTTCCATCTCTTCCATCTTGCTTGCCATAGCTCCAAACTGCTTGCTGAGGTGAAGGACAAACAGAGATAATCCAAACTCCATGGTGAGACTCATAGCTGGACTCCAGTATTCATTTTATTTGGAGTTTTTCCTCTTGCTGCTTGCTTTGTGTCAAAAAAAAAGGTGGAATTGTGATTTTGATGATTATTATGGACCCTTGTCTGAGCAACGTGTTTTCTTGTTCAAAACTTAAAAGGAACACAGCTGTTTTCAAAATTTGATGAGGGTACCATGATTATTTACTCTAGCAACTCCATTCCATTGAAACAATTATGAAATTGTCAAAATACCGGCTCAGAGTCTTTTTTGCTTATATACATTCACTGACAAAGAGTTTGATGCACAAAAGAAGAAAGGAATGTGATTAATTTAGTGTCTTTGTGTGTCTGTAGCTATTTACAATCATGAGAAAAATAGAGGAAAAAGATAGAATCAATCCTATGTGCTTTGTAGGAGTTTGGTATCATGCTGGACACCTGTTATTGTCTTCAGTTCTATGACTCTGGACTAATACACCAGCTTCCAAATCTTAATATCAGACTGTGCTTCCAAGCTGTTATTGAATGAATTTGCTGTCTTCTTCCTCTTCACCTCAATGGCTCATTTGATCCACACAAATATGTTATAAATCCAGAAGTTTTTAGCTTATAATTTTGTTAGGAAAAAAAAGTTGCACATCTTGTTTCTGCATAGGCAGCTGGATTTGTACAGTGCTCTAGCATGCTTCATTGACTCCAGTCCAGTTCATAGTCCACTGACATTGAAATGAAACCAGAAGAAAATTGGCATTTACTGTCACCTTTTCTCTTCGGGGGCCAGTGGGGTATCCTAAATGTCTCTACCTAGATATGGGGGATCATGGGAAAAGATTCCAGACTTGGGACTGTTTTGGCATCATATTCACTGACTGTTAACACAGATTAAAAGGGGTGAGGAAGAAAAAGAGCTGTTTACTGAGAGGATGCAGCCAACAACAGGGAAGCCATTTCTACTCTATGCCCTTGTTATTTAGAGCTTTACGTCCAGCTTGCTTCTGGCAACTACAAAATACAAAATAAAATTAATAACAGTTCATTGCCACCAGCTGCTCGCAAGAAACAGATGCAGTTTTGGATCCATTAAGTCAGCATTTCTTCTCTCCCAGTTACACCTTGTCTTCAGAAGGCAATATTTGAATAATGAATTGTGTATTTGACTATGAAGTAGGACAGATACAAATCAAATTATTCTCCTTAAATACTGCATCTTACTAAGTAGTAGTTGCACAGTTAAGCACAGGAAATTTAAGGGAAGCACATTTGTGAGGAAAATTCAGCTTTGGCTTCATTCAGTTTGGACTTTTCCTCGCAGTAGCACCCAGTGCAATATGTGTGCTTGTGTACACAGGGAGAACAGTCCCTTGCCCTGCCAGGGGCTAACTGTACTGCCACTCCATTTTGGGGACACTACTGAATTCTGTTATCTTCCTAAATCTTTCCTTTTCTCCTCACAGCTGAAAGACAATAACACACCCACACCTGGGACCCCACGGCCAGGACTTCTCTCTAGAAACTATTATTTGAAATGTTGTGCATCCTCTTGCCTGAAATGTGATGTGATGTTGCAAACTTCCATGTCAGAAATATTTTCACATTCCTAAAGTACAACCACCTCAGTTTCTCAGCCTATTAAAAATATGATTGACATGTGCCATATTGGAGGAGTGGCTGACACACCAGAAGGCTGTTCAGTGAGATCTGGACAGGCTGGAGAGCTCAGTAGAGAGGAACCTAATGAAATTCAACAAGGACAAGTGCAGAGTCCTGCCCCTGGGGAGGAACATCCCCAGGCTCCAGTACAGGCTAGGAGTTACCTGCTGGAAAGCAGCTCTGCAGAGAAGGACTTGGGAGTCCTGGTGCACAACAAGTGAACCATGAGCAAGCAGTGTGCTCTTGTGGCCAAGGTGGTGTGTTAAGAAGAGTGTGACCAAGTTAAGGGAGATTGTCCTCCCTCTCTACTCTGCCCTAGAGAGGCCACATCTGGAGTGCTGTGTCCAGTTCTGGGCTGCCCCATTCAAGGGAGACAGGGAACTACTGGAAAGAGTCCAACAGAGGGTTATCAGGATGGTTAAGGGACTGGAACATCTCTCTTACAAGGGAAGGCTGAGAGACCTGGCGTTGTTTAGCCTGGAGAAGAGAAGGCTGAGAGGAAATCTTATCAATGTTAATCTGAAAGGTGGGTGTCAAGAGGATGGGGCCGGTCTCTTTTTGGTGGAGCCCCATGACAGGACGAGTAGCAATGGGCACAGACTGGAACACAGGAAGTCCCACCTCAAAATAAGGTAAAACTTTACTGTAAGGGTGGTAGAGCACTGGAGCAGGCTGCCCAGAGATGCTGTGGAGTCTCCCTTTTCTTTCAAAACCCACCTGGCAGCATTCCTATGTGACCTGTCTCAGGTGAACCTGTTTGGACAGGGGTTTAGTCTAGGTGATTGAGAGGAAATCTCATCAATGTTAATCTGAAAGGTGGGTGTCAAGAGGATGGGGCCGGTCTCTTTTTGGTGGAGCCCCATGACAGGACGAGTAGCAATGGGCACAGACTGGAACACAGGAAGTCCCACCTCAAAATAAGGAAAAACTTTACTGTGAGGGTGGTGGAGCACTGGAGCAGGCTGCCCAGAGATGCTGTGGAGTCTCCCTTTTCTTTCAAAACCCACCTGGCAGCATTCCTATGTGACCTGTCTCAGGTGAACCTGTTTGGACAGGGGTTTAGTCTAGGTGATCTCCAGAGGTCCTTTCCAGCCCCCACCATCCTGTGATTCTGTGGAAAGCAGATAATTCTGTCTGAATGCAGGAGCCAGCAAAAAAGGGGTTTTTCCATTGACCTTTATATAAGGCTAGCCAAAATATCTTGGTAAACTCAATTGGATAAACTCTTTGCAAGACTTCAGAATTCCTATATGACACAATTGACAGAAAATTGTTCAGTTATTTAGATAGAGAATTACATCTTAGGTGAAAAACAGTCTGGAAGCATTCATAATTTAGAAGAAACTCATAAACTACAAAAGAGAAAATATAAACTATTTTAGGTACATTTTAACCTCAAATTAAGCAGTCATATACTGGCTAGAGCTATGCCTGCAACTTACACCACACAAAAAGAATTAAATGAAATAATAACAGCAAAAATGACTCTAATACATTTAGGCAGCCTTATTTAAAGAGCCAGGGGATTGGAAACAAATGTTTACAGCTGGAGCTAAACATAGTCCTGGTAAAAGATCCTGGTAATAAGGAAACATGAAACATCAAGATAGGAAAGTGTTGTAAGTAGCAGCACTAAAGGCTGTGCTTTTTTTTTGTGTTGTAGTCATGACTCTACATATGACAGCAAACATAAAGGATGACAGATATGAATATGGGTTATTTGGATGGCACAGCATTCCTAAATGCTTTGTGCAGTAGTTTAACAGAGGTTAACCATGCTGCAGTTGAAGGAGTTTTAGGTCTTTAGTTAGAATGCAAATACACAAAACTTCCAGCTACTGCAGACAATTTTATACTCAAGGGCTTTAACATGTACAGACCTCTGATCCTCTACATAATAGTAGGATATCTGCTTGAGCATTAATTCTGCTCCTCACTGTACTTTGGACAAGAGCGTATTGCCAGGCTGATATTTAATTGGATTTTGAACATACCATTTAGCCACAGTGGAATGACATTTCCCCTGAAAACTGTCTAGAGAGGTTTAAACTGTAAAACCTTTGAAAACCATAGACTTTGCAAATTACAGTCTTACACAACCATATAAGGGATATCTACAAAGGTAGCTCATTACTAAATTGCTATAGAAAAGAGAAACAATGGCCTCTGAGTATGTTTGCACAGGACGGGGTACTTTGGATAAAATGCTTTCTAGAGCGAGGATTGCTGTGACATGTTACTAGCTGTTGACTCCCTTGGCTGATTACAACAGCTTTCATGTGATTGCTGAACTCCTCTTAAGGAGAAGATATTAGGCACATGCATAAATATTAGGATGTCATCGTATAATTCATTTAAATAATCAGTTAGCTAGCTGATAGCTGGCTGATGATATATTTGAATTACAGGGAAATAGATTCAGGGTAACTCCTGGCTTGTTAGCTGTGGTGCTCATCAGTTAATTTAAGTGACTGAATGTCACACTATCAGAATGATTTGGCATACTTTCTGTGTCTGCTGGAGTGGCCCTCTCAGGACATATAGGCCCACACACATATCCCATGTAGGCTTCAGTTTCAAGCAGGTGTTGAGGCTGATGCTCAGACCACTACCACCACCATCTCAAGCCACGCAGAACTTTGGTGTCCCTGGTCTTTCAAGTAACTAAGTACTTTACCTTTTTTTTTTTTTTTTTTTTTTTTTTTTTTTTTTTTTTTTTTTTTTTTTTTATGAATGCCACTTTTAAGTGTAGGGGCCTATATGCAGATTACTATTGATGCTAAAAAACTTTGCTGCTGACCGTTAGTAACTAAATAAAAGATATAAAGGCATGGAGTACAAAGTTAGGCATTTCACTGAAATCAGTAGAAAGGCTGAGCTTGAATGAGTGGACCGACATGAATATTGGCATAGAATTTCAAGAAGTGTACAACTAATCACTGAACAATCATAATTATGAATAATTATGTCATTATTAGTACTCACTGGCCGATGTATTGGCTCAGGGCAGTGTTGCTGCATGATGAAGTATGCAAGTGGACCAAAATCCTTCTGCTTTGCAGGGATATTATGCATAGCTAGACTGGGACACAGAGTACAGTTTTCTTTGTCATGATGCTGACCCCAAGCACCTCTGGGGTCAGGAGCAGCACTGTGGGCCAGCACAGTGGTTTGCTAGCACTCAGGTGGGGCTAACAGACTCAAATCAGCAGTTACTTGCTAAAAACAATTTCAGCTCTCTTTTGAAGTGAGGCAGCCAGGTAAACTGTTACTTTGCAATGTGCTGTATCTGTGCTTAGAACAGTGTGCTACAGTGACTCTTCTGATTGAGCTTTCCCAGCCTTGAAAACACAGGCAGCATCTGGAAGTGCAACAGCCATGCAAATTCATGAGTAAGGAAACAGCAGATTTATGCACTTCACACTGACACTGGCTTAGTGATGCTCTTGCTTGAAAAAAGGCCTGAGAGAGAGAGGTAGGAAATCCAGATGCAGTACAACAAAGAAGCTGCAAGCCTAAGGAGACTGGAAACTGGCATTTTCTGAATGATATGAGATAAAAAGTTCCTAGCAGACCTTTTCCAGTGACATATGGCATGTAATTACAGACAATCCATAGGATACTTCTATGTGTCATACTGTGTCCTCCCTAGCACCGGAACTGGGGGTGCTCCAGGGTATGACTGTGCCTGAAGGTCTCTGAGGTTGGCCGTTTGGGTTCACATGCATGAGCCCCCATCTTCCTTCTAGACCTGAATCTACACAGTAGCAGATCTGGCTTTCTCCAGTAGATTTTATCATTAATGATGGTGTGGCAGAGTGATTCATTTAGCCACTCATTAAAAGATAAAACGGCCTCTAAGAACAGGTACTAGGTAGTGTAGTATCCCATATAGCATGGTGCATAGTGATTATGCACCATGACTAGGGAGTATATTGATGTAATTATCTTATTATGGCAATATTTCTCCTTTGTTTACCAATTAGCATTTAAATTTGTGGGAAGTTTATAAGGAATTTTACCTAAGTACTCAAAAAATACCCTTCCTAAAAGCTTCGGATGACAAGAAAAAAAAAAAAAACAAAAGCAAAAACCCAGAAACCAAAGCCGTTGCCAGGGCAGAATTGTTCCTTCTATTTTACAGCTGAGCAGCTGAGTGGAGGATTGATTGGGCAGCTTGCTCAAGGCCAGACATCAGTGCTGTGGCTGTGAGTTATTGTAACACAGGTCTTGTGAAATCCTATCCCATGCAACAGCCTCCTAGGCAGTTGGCAATAGCATACAAATGTGCATGGCAATTCCAAACAGCATCCAAGGCTGTGTGTGAGTTCAGGAGCAGCAATACCATGGAGTCTGTGGAGACACTGATGAGAAACCAGATTTAGGAAAAAAGAAAACCCTTTGCATTTTGTATTTTTAATTTTTACAGGTCAGGGTTTATTTGTTTTCTTTTTTTCTTAGTTTGTGTTTCCCCTAGAGTACTGTCTTTACATCTTTTCTCTCAGCAACAGAACATATACTTTTCAATAGTCTCCAGTATGTGGTTCCATCAGTAAATGTTTATCTTCTCAATGACTGAAAAGTGTCCGACAGCAACCCATTGATCCTCTTTGTGCATGAGAAACTTCAGAATACTGATCTTTCAGGGCACAAGCAGTCATGACGTAAAGTAAATACTGCTCCTAATTTGCCCTTAACTTTTGTAACATCTGTTCCGAGTTATAGCTTCTGGAAAAATGTTGGCACCTATAGATTAAAACCTAATAATCTTGGTGAAATTTAGAAAGGAGGCTGATGGGACTCATACAGGCTTTATCCTTGCACCCAGATCACGGATCCCCATGGATAAAGGATCAGCAGCTTTTAGCTCCACTTTCTGACGCTGTCTTTAGTATTCCTGTGAGAAAAACAGCATTTAGCATTTCCCTTCTCTGACATGTCCCATTGATTTGCCAGCATTTTTCGTGATACAAGTCTTGTTGATACCTGTGAGAGGAGAACCGTCTGAAGACTGCTGCAGGAAGTGCAGTTGCAAATGATGTTCATGCTTTCCATTAGGCTGCCTTTAGTTCTGTCAATAAGCACCAGTTATAGAGGAAGATAGCATGCTTTACAAAATACACAAAAAGAGCTGCATCAAAGTTACACTCTAGTGTGCTGCTCAGCAAAATGTATTGTCAGTAGGGACTGCTCCCTATGGAAATGGATGGAACTCCTTAGAAGAAGCAGAAATTATGTGCTGCAAAACCATAGGAATGGGTGCTGCCTTCTGCTTTGGCTGTCTCTAGGGCCTTTGTGCATACTCCAAAACAGTTATAATAATAAGCAGCTCAAGTCCCAGTATGCCCCCCAGGGAAGCTGGCTATTTAAAGCTTCTCTGGCCTTTAATTAGCTCTGTTGCAGAGCTGAGCCCACCCTGTGCCAGGAAGGCACAGCTCCATACATGTTTGGAGAACACAGGTCCCACCCCTCTGGCTGCTGGTCTGGGGGACACTTCCTTACAAGTCTCCCCCCCGGAGAGGTCTCACTGACACAGCCGAGGTCTCCAGGGCAGTGGTACCGAGGAGGGCAGCACAGACCCCCTCAGGAGCATGGTCAGGGTCTCCTCCCACCTCCTCTGACTTGGCAGGTGAACACTGGGCAGATCTTTTGCTTTGGAGTTTCAGGGAAGTTTCAACTTCCAAAGGTCTTTGGACTGAAAATTCCAAACACCTGTAGAGGTCTCTCTTCACTTGGTCAGAGAAGATTTATCTCTGCTCCTCCAACACACTCACCTAGAGAGTGTTCTTTGTGCTCCTCTCCAGCAAAAGAAAGCACAGTGATAAAGCTTTCAGAAATGTAATTTTGCAGGTTGAGTTAATTCATACAGAATCCTTACTGTTCTATTTCTTCTGCCATTTTTGGAGTGATGAATTCACAACACACAGCGTTAATCGCCAGGCAGCTACATGTAAATCATGTAATAGCTAGATGCTTTAACAGGAATTGACAGCTGACATATACCAAAAGTGTTACTTACCATGGCCTGAAATTGAGGGAATTATGTGACAAAATTGAATGCTTGCATGCTTCCAGGCAGCAGCTCTGATTTTAGTAAGGAACAATGAAATACCACTACTGCACGAAGATTTACTGTAGGTAAGTTTGATCAGGATTTTATACCTACAGTATACCACTTCAAACTGTGTCACCAAGCACGCACGTAAACACGTTCTTCGGATGACAAGACACAGCTTGCTTATGTCACAGCTTGCTTAGCACAAGCAACAGCACAATGCCTTACAGCAGCAGTATCTATGGGGAAAACATCCCAACCACCCAGCTTCCTCACTCTTTTAACAGACATTTAAAAATATTTCTGCATAAAATTAAGTTTAATTAAGCATACAGGATTCACTTAACAGGATTTTTCTTCTATCTTAAAGATTTTGAAGTCAATTTTATCATCCTAATTTGGTGACTCCGATTTTTCACTTTTTTTTTTTTTTTTTTTTTACCCTGTAAAGGCCTTAATTTGTCAGATTCTACCAAACAGAACCTGTGTTCTGTTACTTGATAAGTATATATTTAAGTAAAAGTGGTCTGTTTCTTTAAAAGAAATTTTCATAGGTGAGCTCCTCAGTAAGTGAGCTGAGAAAGTGGAGGAATTCAATGTGTATCTCTCTGTTTTGTTTTCCAAGCTGCCAGGTTAGCAAGGATCAGGTGGTGGTGCAATGCCTGATGCATACTCAAAATATCTTTCCAGCAGGGGGATGTAGAACTCCAGGGTTTTTTGTGTTGCAAGACTGGTGGGACAATTATTTTCCTATGTCATGAACACCAGAATGGATCTGTTTCAAAGAAGAATGAAATAAGAGGGAAAAGGGAAAGAAAGAAAGAAAAAAAAAGAAGCAAGCAAGCTCACCTGAGGAATTCTTACATCTGAGCAACTGTTGAATTGTTTCCCTGTTGGTAGTCTGAACACATGATGACCATGAATGCTTTTGAATCACTTGCTAGATCAATGCCTGAAAAATGACTGGGGCAAGTATTCCTGAATCTATTCAGGGGAAATTATGGATAAAAACTGTGAGAGCAACTGGATAATTTAGAAACTATTTGGCCAGGATGTGGCTGAATGAAAACAATAAAAACTGGATCTGGCATTGCTCTGGAGCATGTTTTTCCCTGGTGTACATCAAGTTAAAAAGTAGGTAATGTTAAAAAAAAAAAATCCAAACAGCTGACTAGGCACCCTAGAGCCCTTAGACCAACAAATACGATTTCCCATGTTAAAGTAGTTCAATACTGGTCACAGGGGGAAACCTGAGCCCAGGAGCCCAGTCCAAAGAAAAGAAATTTATCTGGAGTTTGAAAACCAAATTGAACGTCAGTGCCCACCATTGAATCTCTTCCAAACATCCACACCCTGCCCCTGTGGAGCCAGTCTGGATCCCCTCTCTCCAAGGGGGTGATAAGATCTCCCTTCCTCACAAAGCTGCAGCAAGTCATGGTGAGAGCACTCTCCTGCCTGTTCCTCTGTTCTGATAAATGAAGAGAAGGCTGGCTTGTCTTTTAGTTCAGAGGACCTAAATCTTGTTAATTCAATGAGTAGGTGAGCCAGAGCAGCTCGAGGCAGGTGGGAACTGAGCCAAGGGCTATCCCAGCAAACTGTGAGTGGGAGCTCCTCACCTGCTGGCCATGAAGGACCTGAACTTCAGCTCAAGTAGAAAATGCCTTCTGTTTACCAGGCTCTGTTTGTTCATCCCTGGCTGGTGTAAACCAACAGCATTGCAGTGAATCACACAGGCTTCAAGAGGACACACCTGTAAACTGGCATCAGCCCAGAGCAGGGAGTGTAGGTCCAGCCTTTGAATCCTTTTTGTTGCTGCCAGAGCCACAAACTTGGAAAAGATATAAACCCAGTTAATTCTTGGACTCCCAGTCCCCAGACTGAATTCCCTCTTCCTCACGCTTCATTCCATCCAGTCCTTCAACTACCAGGCTTCCTTCTTCACCCAGAGACTCCTGGTGCATGAAAAGATGCTTTTGCAGCTTTCAAGTAGGAATTTGTCCTTTTGCTCAAAAGCTGCTTACCACTCTTGTTCTATGTCAATTGAGGAAAGAAACACTTCCTAGTTAACCATAGAAAATTACATTCAGGGATACAGAATCATCACACAGAACAAAGTGGCTGGTTAAGCCAATTAAGAGACTCTAAATTAAAAAAATAAACAAGCTGTTGTCAATATACTTATATCAATTCTCACCAGAGCTTGGAGTTATCCAATAATGAGGCTTTTTCAGGGGTTCTAGTCCTGCTTCCATTGAAGTCAAAGACAGAACTCCCAATCATACCAGGAGGAGCAGAATCCAGTTAATACTCTGCAAGCTGCTGGTTTGGTAAGAGTCATAGTACTTATGCAGATGGAAAAAAAATACAGAAGAGAAATTCTGTTGTAATAGAAAATTACTGAAGGTTTAGATTTCAGAGATGGAAGGCAATAAATCATTTGATGTTATAAAATGGTGCATAAAATGTAACAGAATTACATAACAGATATCAAGATGGGCATAAAGTACAGGTCTGTATGAAATTATACCTTTATTTGAGCATCAAGATAGAATCTTACAGGTTTAATTACATACTGAGTTTTGCACTGTTGGAAGCAACTGATTTTAGGAGGGTTGTGAAGAGTATAAATTAGTATATTACTGACTTACTCAGATGTGTCTTCCTTGAAGTAGGGAGCTGGGTTCAACAGAAGGGGAATAAAAAGAGGGAAATATGTATAGATCTTAGGGTTAGATGGAACCGTTTTTAAATTGCTGCAGGGGAGTTTCAAA
This sequence comes from Merops nubicus, assembly GCF_000691845.1. Taxonomy (NCBI): domain Eukaryota; kingdom Metazoa; phylum Chordata; class Aves; order Coraciiformes; family Meropidae; genus Merops; species Merops nubicus. Next base: position 6,183 of record NW_008590548.1, on the reverse strand, counting down.
GTAAATTGGGAAATAGTTTGTCTCTAAATAGAGACTGTGACATTGTTAGTAGCAGTCTTTAAGAGTAGGTATTAGATAAACATTTCCCAGAGACATCAAAAAAAGAGGCAGATCCTGACTGGGGAAGGTGAGGCAGACTAGAGTGTTACTTGAAATCCCTTCCAGACATCTCTTCTATGATGCGTTCTTTTATTTTTTCCAAACTGATGATTTCCTCTAATCTATAGGTCACATCATTTTACTCACGGCTGCTGTACAGAATGTAATGACTCATATTTGGCTTCTGGTTTGGTTTTAAAAGCCTTATAAAATAAAGATTCCCTTCATCACATTTATTACAGCAGTGCCTAATCACCAATGAGGAGCGGTTGCCACTGCACTAAGTGTTACTCTCAGTGAGCATTAGAGGATCAGCGCCTCTGAGGCTTTTGGACTAAAAAGCCTTTGGTAGTTTGTTCAAGCAGTGAATCACCCTCATGCCACACAGTCTATGCGATATCTTTCTGCTCCATTTGGAGAAGTCTGTTGCACTTCCTATTTTCTTCTTCTGAAAGTACTTAGGCTGTATTAAAATCAGTGCGTTTGGTCAGTGATGCAGGTTTGACTCTGTTCCCTGAGCTTATCCCACTGGAGCTAAGATGCCTGTGTTGAGAGGTTCCTTACCTCTTCCCTAATTGAAGGGAAAGGAGGAAGTACCTTCAGGTGATAGTTAAAGGTTTATGAGGTCTGTGTTGCCTTGCAGAGGTGATTCCCCTCCTTAGGGAAATTCAGCTGTTGAAACCTCCAACCTAGGAATTTCAAGCTGGTGTTAGGTTTGAGATGGATTTCTTTAAATTTTCTCTGTAAGATTTTTTCTCAATTTCTTCAACATATTCTGTGGCTTCTTTCTGCACAGGTGATGTTTCTGTTCTCAACCTTTTATCAGCAATGTCAAGCACAGACTTTGTTTGTACCGTGCCCGTCGTGAAGACAGTTCCAATATATGCTTCTGCAGCTACTGCCTTGGATCATCATGTTTTCACTCACTGCCACTTACATTCACTCTTTGCACGTCCTTTCTGAGTCTGGTAAAATTACCCAGCAAGTAGGAGCATGGACACCCTACCACCATGCAGGTGTAAGATATCAAGACGAGATTTTGCTGCCATTGAAGCCTTATCCCTGTGTTAATGGTAAAAATGTGCCATCGGTTAGGCATTTTCTTAGTCTATAAAGAAGTTGCGTTGGTCTTCCACTATTGCTTTGATACTCAGTTTGCTTCGAAGGACTGGGCTCACTGCAGAAGATAGTTCACATTTAGTCTAGTATCTCTATCAGACTTGATTCTGTGCTTGGCTGTTTCTTTTTAACAACCTTTCTCTAATGTTTTGAAGGAGGGTTTCATTCTAGGCTCACCTTTTCTGAAATTATGCATTTTTCCTCTTGTGGAACTCATTGCAGAGACTCACAGAATTAGTCTGCCATGAAACATGAGAGAACTATTTAATCTCCTTATTGTGCCTGCTTCCTACTAGTAGACACACTACACAGTATAGCACCTGTCAGTCACCTGCAAGTTGATTCTGAATCAACCTGAAAAAAATCTGGAGAAATACTTGGAAACCATGGTGTTCACCATTTGCTGCAGCAGTTGGAAGAGAGAACTGTGAAACATCATGGCCTTGAAGAGGAAATCAAACCTCCACTGGAAGAGAGGCGACGGGAGCAAAATACAGGTCTGTTGGTTTTAATAAATACCAGTAAAACAGCAGTGGGCTTCTGTTGCTACTAATGGGCATCCAGTCAAAGCTTGGCCAATGCAGCCTGTGTTGATACAGTTTCACTGCCCTTAATGCCTGAGCTTGCAGTAAAGGTAATGCAGTAAAACCTATCCATGCTGGAATCACTCCCTCAAATACACTGTAGAGACTTCTAATGATAAAGATAATGAGCCACCGAAATTGAGTGGCTGAAAATTGTGAAGCCTCTTTTGCCGAAGGTCATTTAATGGAAGCAGAATAAAAAGCTTTTTGGAATGATGTAGTTACAGATGATCTTGCTTTTGGGGACAGAGATGAAGTAACTGACCTCTTGACGTCCTGGCCAGGTGCATTTTTTTAGTTCATAGTCTTGCATTTTCATTGGAACAAATTTTGCTAGTTTGGTTTTTTTGGAGGCTCTTATGCTGCGTCAGTGCAGTGTTGATACATCAGCCTTTAGAGTCACTTCTGAGCACTAGTAATGCCTGATACTTGGTTTACTTGCAAAATTAGTTTCAAAAATTATGTTCTAAGATTGTTTTGAATGTAGCAAGTCACCTCCTTGCTGCTCGGTTTTGTAGATCTTTGGCTACCCTTTCATCCAGAGAAAGCTTTGAAATGTGAAGTGCTATTGTCAAGGATGGCAGCTCTGTACTTCTTGAATTTAATAGGGGAAATATATCTCTACTGTTTAGAATTTTGCAGGATGGTTATGTGTGTGGACTGCATGTAAAGAATTCCATGCCTTTTAAATTCTGTATATCCCTCTCTCCAGTCTACCTACACAATTTGTCTGGTGGCTTTGTTTGGTTTTGTAACAGGAATGGAGGTTAAAACTATTGTTAGAGTATGACTCTACCAGATTTAGATTTACTGAGTTCCAAAGCACTTGTACAACTAGTTTTCTGATTTCTGTTTAATTAGAATGTTATTTGGTTGGCAATCTGGAAAACACTTCTATAGAACAATTCAGGCAGACAGATCCACACTTTCCTCCTGGACTCTGCTTTCTTTGAGTGTAGTGATCCATACATAGACCTTGATGTGGCAGC